>NW_022630869.1:0-47274 GCF_010909765.2 Amblyraja radiata | reverse complement strand
TTAATGAACCTTGGGAGATCATTTTTTTTAAATTTTTTTTTTTTATTATTTTTATTAGAAGTACGGTAAATTACAATAATACACAACACATATATCTTAATACATTTTTTGTACCGCTTCATTTTTTTTTGAGCTTTAAGAAAAAGATAGAAGTAAGGAAAGTAAAGAAAGTGCGCAAGAGTCATGAAGTACAAGAGAGTGTTGGGAAAAGAAAGCCCCATAGAAAAGAAGTTAGAGAAGGAAGTGAAGTAAGAAAGTAGACCCTAGAAAAGAAAGAAAAAGAAAGTAAGGACAATCGCTCTATTATAACTCCGCAGAAAGACTACCAACCAAGTCTGTTTTTGTTGTTTTACCTCCCATTGCCAGGTCCTGATACCCTTTATTTATTTATTTATTTTTAAAATTACTATTGCACCTCATGCTTGTAATAGGTCCATAAACGTAGACCACGTCTTTTGGAATTGGTTTGCTTTACCTGCTAAGAGGAATCTCATCTCTTCCAGATGTAATGTTTCAAGCATATTTGATGTCCACATTTTTATTGTTGGTGTGGGCGCATTTTTCCAGAATTTAAGTATGAGCTTTTTTCCCATTATTAGCCCGTAATTGAGTAAATTCTTCTGATACACGTTTAATTCAGGGATACCTTCCGATATTCCAAAAATGATCCATTCTGGTTTTGGTACCAGTTTTATTTTAATTAATTTTGAAAAAATATCAAATATTCCATACCAGAATTTTTGGATTTTTGTACAAAAAACAAAAGAATGCGCTATGGTAGCTTCTTGACACAGACATTTATCACAGATTGGTGAAACATTAGGAAAGATTTTATTTAATTTAGTTTTTGAATAATATAGTCTATGTAATGTTTTGAATTGGATGAGCGTATGTCGTACGTTGATCGAACATTTATGCACCTGTAGTAAATGATTATCCCAGCTCTCTTTTGAAATTTTTATAGCTAATTCTTGTTCCCAGTCTCTTCTAATTCCATCTGTTGTGGGTATTTCTATGTTTAAAATGATATTATATAAGTACGATATTAGATTAGCTGATTCCGCCTTTGTCTTCATTGCTTCATCCAGTAAGTCGGAAGGCATATTATGATAGTCTTTTGTGTATTTTTTCAAATAATCACGAATTTGAAGATATTTAAAATATTGGTTATTTTTCAAATTATATTTCAGTTGTAGTTGTTGAAATGATAGTAATTTTCCCACTTCATACAGATCTTCGAGCATTTTGATTCCCATTCTTTCCCATTGTATAAATGATTTGTCTATGATTGATGGTTTAAACGATGGGTTATTGACTATTGGTATTGAAAGAGATAGGTTTCTTAATTTTAGATTCTGTTTTATTTGTTTCCATGTTCTAATTGTGCTATGTATAATTGGGTTTTTATTATAATTTTTATTATTCAAATTTATTGGTGAGAGGATAATCGCTCCTATATTACTCGGGGAGCAGTCCCCTTTTTCCATTACAATCCAGTCCGCCTGCTGGGCAGAATTGTCCAGCAGGTGAATCATATTTTTAATATTTACTGCCCAATTATAATACATAAAGTTAGGGAGCGCTAGACCCCCCCACTCTTTTCGTTTATTAAGGTGTGTTCTTTGTATTCTATGGGATTTATAATCCCATATGAAATTTGTAATGTCTGAGTCCAATTTTTTGAAAAACTTTTTTGGGAGATATATAGGTATTGATTGAAATAGGTATAGAATTTGTGGTAAGAAAATCATTTTTATAGCGTTTATTCTGCCTATTAAGGACATCGGAAGTGTTTTCCAGAATTTAATCAAATTATTTAATTTCTTAAGTAAGGGATTATAATTGGCTTTAAACATATCCTGGTAATTTCTAGTAATTTCAATTCCCAAATATTTGAATTTTTCTGTAGCTATTTTAAAGGGGAATTTCCTGAGGTGTGTTGAATCTTTTGGTTTTATCGACATAATTTCACTTTTGTTCCAATTTATTCTATATCCTGAAAAGGATCCAAAGTCCTCAATTAAATTTAATATATTCGGTATACTAATTTGTGGTTTTGTGATGTACAGTAGTACATCATCGGCATATAAGGATATTTTGTTATTTGAATATTTTGTATTATAACTGTAAATATCCAGGTGTGTTCTTATTTTTTCAGCAAGGGGTTCAATTACCAAAGCAAATAACAGCGGAGATAATGAACAACCTTGTCTATTGCCCCTTGATAGTTCAAATTTCGAGGATAATATATTATTAGTTAGTATTCTAGCCGTAGGTTTGTTATATAATAGTTTTATCCATGCAATGAAGTTCTCTCCCAATTGGAATTTTTGCAATACTTTAATCATATAATCCCATTCTACTTGATCAAACGCTTTTTCTGCGTCCAGTGAGATGATAGATAACTCTTGGTCATGAGATTTATGTGAGTGCATTATGTTAAGCAAACGTCTCAAGTTATTGAATGAATGTCTCTTAGGTATAAATCCTGTTTGATCCTCATTAATTAGTCTACTAACATACCTGCTTAGTCTACTGGCTAGTGTTTTCGCTATTATTTTTTGATCCGTATTTAACAAAGCGATAGCTCTATATGAACCTGTTTCTTCTATATTTTTATCTTTTTTAAGTATTAATATGATCGTTGATTCTGCTAATGTTTCAGCTAAGCTTTGCTCTTTAAAAGCATATGTATACATTTTCTGTAATCGTGGAGTAACTATGTCATAAAAAGATTTATAAAATTCATTACTGAATCCGTCTGGTCCTGGTGTTTTTCCATTCTTTAGTGTTTTTATTGTGTCTTCTATCTCCTTAGAAGTAATTTGTGCTCCCAGTTCCTCTTGTTCCCTCAGTTCTAATTGTGGTAGGTTAGTTATCTAGAAATTCTGAAATTTTATTATTGTCTATTAACGTTTTAGATGTGTATAGATTCTGGTAAAATTGAGCAAATCTTTTATTGATATCCTTGGGTAATGTTAATAATTCCCCTCTGTCTGATTTAATCTTTAATATTGCATTCTCTTTTTCCCGTTTTTTCAGTTGGCGTGCTAGAAGTTTGTGGGGTTTATCCCCGAATTCGAAGTGTTCTTGTTTTGTGATTTGAAATAATGTTATAACTTTCTCTGACAGTAATTTATTTAGCTTGAATTTCAATAGTAGGATTTTATTATGTTTATCCATAGTTGGATCTTTAGCATTATCTGTATCTAATTGTTTTATTTGTTCTTCTAAATGTCTTTGTTCATTCTTATTCTTTTTATTTTGATAAGCTTGAAATGAAATAATGACTCCTCTACTAAATGCTTTGAAGGATTCCCATAATAACGTGGGGGATATATCTGGTGTATCATTTATCTCAAAAAATAGGTCCATCTGTTTTTTTAGATATATACTCCCTTGTGGGTCTTTTAAAATTTGCGAGTTAAACCTCCAGAATGATTTATTCATAGACATTCCTTCTAGTTTTAAAACAAAAGTTAACGGAGAGTGGTCTGAGATCGCATTAGTGTGGTATTTAGGGTTCATAGTGTGCGGAATTAATTTTGTATCCACAAGAAAATAGTCTATCCGTGAGTATGTTTTATGCACCGTTGAATAAAACGAATAATCCCTTCCCGTCGGGTTTACAATCCTCCACACATCTACTATATTTGTGTTTTCCATATATGTATGTAAAAGTTCACTGGTTTTAGATTTCATATTACCTTTTTGTTTTTGCATCGATTTATCTAGATAAGGGTCTAAAACACAGTTAAAGTCTCCTCCAATTATAACATTTTGATAATTAAATTCTGCAATTATATTCAGAATTTTATTAAAAAATTGAGGGTTATCAAAATTGGGCGCATATATGTTTACCAGCGTAATTGGCATATTATTGATCTCTCCTGCTACTATAAGGTATCTCCCTTCTTATCTGAAATAATATTCTTTGATTTAAATGGAATTCCTTTACGAATAATGATAGCGGTACCTCTAGATTTGGAAGTGAATGAAGAGTGAAATGTTTGGCCTATCCAGTTCGCCCTCAGTCTCGTCTGATCTTGATGTTTAAGATGCGTTTCCTGTAGAAACGAAATGTCCGTGTTGTATGATTTCAACTGAGCTAGTATCTTGCCCCTTTTAATAGGTTCATTAATACCCCTTATATTCCAACTACATAGTGTGATCCTCCCATTTTCTTTTGATTGTCGTCATACATTTTTACCTATTTTGATGACCTTATTTATTATGGTGCATTCATACCTCAGGACTCTGGTTATTTTGGGAGCATTTATAATATAGACTTCCTTGGTAGTTCCCCTCTGCGATTGTCCTTGAAAAGAAAACACATAGATGTGACATATTGTGATTAAAAAAAAAAGTATATCAAATAAATTACGGTGTCTGAGTTTCGGACACCGTAGTGAGTGGCCCACTCGTCTGTGGGTACGACATCGATATCGCTTCGGCGTAGATGTTATGAGGTTAGCCCCGCTGCCTTTATTACCCCAAAACCTAGGGGGTCGGTACCGTTTCCAAATCATTCTATTTCACCCAGTTGCAGTATATATATATGTTTCATTCCGACTTATCAAATCTAATTATGTATTCAGTTACATATATTCCTCACTCTTTATCTCTTAACTATTTGTAATTGGTTTTAGTATTGTTAAAAGGGAGTTGTTCGCTGAAAGGGTTAACCGGAGTCAGGCTCCTGGAATTATGCCAGGTGCCCGAGTCTCCTCCCCTCCCCACTCGAGCTGCGGAACATATGTGATTACGGTTGTCTGCGTTATAAAGCAGGCAACACATTTTTATCAGTTTCAGTTGCTATTTCTATATTAGTATTGTTAATTATTAATTATTATTAATTCTCAATATTTTGTAAAACTATATAAGCCATGTGATGTTTTTCGCTCTCAGCTCAGCAGATTCACTCCCTGTTTATCAGTCTTTCCTCGTTTGAGCACAGAATGTCCTTGAGTTAGATTCCGCAATGTTCAAGGGGAGATAATAATGTCTAGACACGTCTCGTGGAAAATCTGTTGTGTAGTAATTTTAAAGATTGGTGTTGTTCACTTATTTCACTTTTCTTGTGATATTTCTTGTTGGGGGAATAAGCAAATTAATTTGTTCATGACGTCTTGGTGATCAATCTTCAATTGTTGCTGCCTGGCCACAATTTCTTGAGCGTACTTAAGAGATTCTACCGAGTTAATGATGTTTTTGAGATTCCCATGAAAGTAATACGCATCCTGGCCGGATAATACACTCCACATATGACACCCTTGACACCGTAAAGAGCTTCTCTGGTCTGTGAGAACTTTCTTCTCTTTGCACAATCTCGTAAGGTAGTCCCGTAGGAGTTTAATAGAATCATTTCTGTACATCATCTTCTCTCCGTATTTGATCTTTTTCATCAGCGCTTCCATTGTTGGGATATCCCGAAGTTTGATTATGATCTGTCGTGGGTAGGCATGTTCTCCTTGAGATCTTGGTTTAAATCGGGTAGTCGATGTGCTTCTTCAATTACAGGTGCCTCAGGTAGATTGAGTACGTGTTTGATTAGATGGCAGTGTACTCACGAGCATTGTCCCCCTCAGCTCCCTCTTTTACTCCACGTATTCGTATATTTTGACGTCTTGAGCGAGCTTCTAGGTCAACATATTTATCAGAAACTTTTGTAAGTTGGCTCTTGAGGCTGTCTATTTCTAACTTCATCGTCTGCATCTCTCCAGCCATCTCTTCCACAACAGCTTCCATATCTTTCACTGCAGTTACATTTGCAGAAACTGTTTCATGCACAGCCTCAAACATCTTTGTGGTCTCTTCTGCCTCCTTATTAATTTTCCCCGTTAATTCTTCTTGCACATCATCAACTTTTTTTGCAGAGCACCAATGCCCGCAAGTATTTTTCATTACCGGCATTAATAGATGTATGCATGTTTTCCATCAAATTTAAGTTTCCAGCTTTCAAATCATTTTTCAAATCTCTTACCGAGTTCTTTAACTCCTCCATTCGGTTTTCTCTTTTGTGGTCATCTCAGTCTTAGATCGTGTAGCCATTCCAGAGACCACTCCAGAGGTCAGTTTTGCAGTTTCTTGATGTTCCTGAGTCTTCAGCAGTTTATTGTGACTTTCCTCTGTGGGCTGACCTGGAGACGTACTTTTCGTATGTGTATGTGACGAATAAACTGACTTGACTTGAGAGTCAGGTGGACACATAATCTTTGCCCCACCAAGTCCGCGCCAACTATTCTTTTTTTACTACTGGGCAACTAATAATAAAAATATAACTATCTGGTTGGACGATACATGTCAACATGTAAATTGGTTAAAAATGGAGAGGGAAGAATGTTTGCCTTTTAGTATAGGCTCGATCCTCCTATCTCTAATACATTGAATAAGTCAAAGTATAGCAAAAGGATTTGAGTATAGGAGCAGGGAGTTCTACTGCAGTTGTACAGGGTCTTGGTGAGACCACACCTGGAGTATTGCGTACAGTTTTGGTCTCCAAATCTGAAGTAAGACATTCTTGCCTTAGAGGGAGTACAGAGAAGGTTCACCAGACTGATTTCTGGGATGTCAGGATTTCATATGAAGAAAGACTGGATAGACTCGGCTTGTACTCGCTAGAATTTAGAAGATTGAGGGGGGATCTTATAGAAACTTACAAAATTCTTAGGGGTTGGACAGGCTAGATGCAGGAAGATTGTTCCCGATGTTGGGGAAGTCCAGGACAAGGGTCACAGTTTAAGGATAAAGGGAAATCCTTTAGGACCGAGATGAGAAAAACATTTTTCACGGAGAGAGTTGTGAGTCTCTGCCACAGAAGGTAGTTGAGACCAGTTCATTGGCTATATTTAAGAGTGAGTTAGATGTGGCCCTTGTGGCAAAAGGGATCAGGGGGTATGGCGAGAAGGCAGGTACAGATACTGAGTTGGATGATCAGCCATGATCATATTGAATGGCGGTGCAGGCTCGAAGGGCGGAATGGCCTACTCCTGCACCTATTTTCTATGTTTTCTATGTTTCTATGAGCAAAATCCAATAATACATAGTACTATCCATATCTGGAAACAGCTGAAATTCCGTCTTAAATTGAGAATATGTCTCTCCTTCTTCTATTGCAAATAATCCCTCGTTTAAACCGTCTACTTTAGATGTGGTGTTTGTTCAATGGAAGAACCTGGGAATTGACACTGTGGGAGACCTCTATAAGAAGGGGACTCTCTCTTCTTTTCAAGACTACAGGAGAAATATCACTTGAATGCCAACAATTCCTTCAAATCCGAGATTATGTGAAAACATATACACAAGACTGTCCTCTTATGGGTCCAGATATATTAGACGATTGTTTGAATAGACAGGCCGATACAAGTAAGTTGATATCTTACATTTATAACACTCTTCTAAATATGACACCCCACCCTCTGAGATGTATAGGCGAGCATGGGAGGACGAGCTGGGACTACCCATTTTGAAAGATATATGGGTGAAAGCCTACAATACTTACACTACTGTTCTTTAAAGCCAGGCATTGTCTGATACAATTTAAAGTATTGCACAGGTTATACTACTCAAAGACCAAATTGAACAAGTTCTTCCCAACTGTCTCCCTCTCTGTGATAAATGTCACTTCCAAGAAGCCACCCTAACTCACTCTTTTGTATCCTGTATAAAAATACAAAACTTCCAGACGGGAATATTGAATATAATTTCTAAAACACTAAAATTCAATTGGAGTCAGATTCAAAATTAATAATATTAGTAATGTCAGAGGGCTGCCCTAATCTAACGATATCTCAAAGACGCTTCCTTGACTATGGTTTAATAGCCGCGAAAAAACTTGTACTTAAATTCTGGAAAAAGATAACAGTCCCTACAGTGAAGATGTGGATTACACAAATGACCGAGACACTACATCTAGAAAAAATAAGGCTTGTTTTGACCGACAAACAATTTTCCAAAATATGGTCCCTTTCATTGAATTTCTTCAACAACATAATGGTTGAACATAAATACAAAAACGGACGCTAGGGTCGGGTGAGCGGCGTAGGGAAGGGTAGTGTGATATATCTCCGCTTCTGCTTGCTGCTGCTGGTGCTGCTGGTGCCAACGATGACAGCCACGGTGTACTGCTCCTTGCTGTTTTGTATGTGTTTGTTCTTTTGTGTCATCTGTGAAAACCCTACAAAGATTATTATTAGTAATGCTTAGTGTTTCTGAGCCATTCGTGACTGTCACTGTTTTTCATGTTGTTACTTGTGGGCAGAGCACCAAGGCAAATTCCTTGTATGTGAATACTTGGCCAATAAACTTACTTACTTACTTACTTGTTTCACTTCTTCGTTAGTTCAGGGGTTTTTCCTTTTTCTCTTTGTGTCTTTTCGAAATTCTTTCTTTTCTTTTTCTTTTCTTCTTCCTTTCCCTTTTTTCCTTTTTCTTTTTTTCGATTTAGTTATTAGTTTATAAAATGTTAAAACTGAAGCTGTACGAAAATTGTATAACTGTTATGTCGATTACTTTCTCCTTGTACAACTGCTTCTAATAAAATAAATATTTAAATAAACTATTGATCGCCCATTCACACTAGTTAGTTTTTAGTTTAGTTTAGTTCACAGACACAGCGTGGAAACAGGCCTTCGGCCCACCGAGTCCCTGCCGACCATCGATCGCCCGTTACACTACACTTTAAGACCTTAGACTTTAAAGATACAGTGTGAAAACAGGCCCTTTGGCCCAACAAGTCTGCGCTGACCAACAATCACCCTTTACACGAGCACTATCCTACGTATTAAGGACAATTTACAATTTACAGAAGCCAATTAACCTACAAATCTGTGTGTCTTTGGAGTGTAAGAAACGGAGCACCCGGAGAAAATCTTCGAGGGGCCGAATGGCCAGCTGCATCTATTGTCTATTGTCTATTGCCTATTGAGCCAGCACTGCCATTCTCTATGATCATGGCTGAACATCCACAATCAGTACCCGTTCCTGCCTTCTCCACATATCCCTTGACTCTGCTATTTTTAAGAGCTACTAGACCAAGTGCAGACCCGTTGGGTCTGTTTCCCCAACGGCGTTGCGGGGGGGGGGGGTGAAGAAGAGGGGAGGGAGGGGAGAGGAGGAGGAGGAGAAACGGGATTGATTTGGGAGGAAAGGAGAGCGGGGTATGGGGTGAGGAGATGGGGAGAGAGATGTGGGGAGGAGGGGATGGGGAAGATGGGGAGGAGGGAGGGAGGGGGAGAGGGGTGGGGGAGAGAGAGGGGAAGAGTGGGGAGGGAGAGTGGAGGGGAAGGGGGAGAGAAGTGGAAGAGTGGGGAGGGAGGGGGGGGGGGGGAGGGGGAGTGATGGAAGAGGGACAGAGGGATAGGGGAAGGGGGGGGGGGGGGAGAGGGAAGGGGGGGGGGGAGAGAGGATTGGAGAGGGAGAGGGGTGAGGGGAGGGAGGGGGGAGGAGAGAAGGGGGAGAGAAGTGGAAGAGTGGGGAGGGAGGAGGGGTTAGCGGGTAGTGGTGGAAGAGGGACGGGGGAGTGGTGGAAGAGGGACAGAGGGGTAGGGGAAGAGGTGGGACAGGGAGGGGAAGCGAGGGGGTGAGGGAGGGAGAGGGGTGGGGTAAGGGGAGAGAAGCGGAAGAGTGGGGAGGGAGGGGTAGAGGGCCAGGTGGAAGAGGGACAGAGGGGTAGGGGAAGGGGGCGGGGGGAGAGAGGGAAGGGGGGTGGGGGAGAGAGTGATGGGTGGGAGAGGGAGAGGGGTGCGGAGAGGGAAACATAGAAACATAGAAATTAAGTGCAGGAGTAGGCTATTGTCCCTTTGAGCCTGCACCACCATTCAATATGATCATGGCTGATCATCCAACTCAGTATCCTGTACCTGCCTTCTCTCCATACCCCCTGATCCCTTTACGCCCAGGGGCCACATCTAACTCCCTCTTAAATACAGCCCATGAACCGGCTTCAACTACCTTCTGTGCCAGTGAATCCAGAGATTCACCACTCTCCTGTGTGAAAAAATGTTTTCTCATCTCGGTCGTAGAATCGAAAAGATTTACCCCATTATCCTTAAACTGTGACCCCTTGTTCGGACTTCCCCAACACCGGGAACAACCTTCCTGCATCTAGCCTTACCAACCCCTAAAGAATTTGTACGTTTCTATAAGATCCCCCCTCAATCTTCTAAAATCTAGCGAGTACAAACTCAATCTTCTAAAATCTAGCGAGTACAAACCGAGTCTGGGGCTGATTCTATGGGTGAGATGCCAGTTTAAAAAAAAATATTTGGGGGGGGGGGGAGGATTTGATTAAAAATGTGTACATAAACACGACGAAATGTAATCAGGAGTTTCTATAAGACCCCCCCCCCAATCTTGTAAAATCTAGCGAGTACAAGCCGAGTCTTTCCAGTGTTTATTCATATGAAAGTCCTGACATCCCAGTAATCAGTCTGGTGAACCTTCTCTGTACTCCCTCTATGGCAACAATGTCTTTGAGCATTGGGCATTGTGACATCACACGATGGAACGTTCACCATTGGCTCGGGCTGGGGCTCCTGCAAAGGCATATGTAAATGATCCATTCCGATTGGACATCTGTGAGCATCGGGCATTGTGACATCACACGATGGAACGTTCACCAAGGGCTGGGGCTGGGGCTGCTTCTATGGGTGAGAAGCCAGTTTATTTTTGAAATGTTGGGGGGGGGGGGGGGAGAAGGATTTGATTAAAACGTGTACTTAAACATGACGAAATGTAATGAGGAACGATACTTCGGCCCACCGAGGCCTCCACCGCCTTTTGAGGCAGAGAATTCGACAGATTGACGACTCTCTGGGTGAAAATGTTTTTCCTCATCTCCGTTCTAATGGCCTACCCCTTATTCTGGTAGAGCACCAGAGACCTGGATCCTCAGAGTACGATACAGGATAACGGGAATAATGTTTGGTGCATGATAAGTCCAGGTAAAGTCCGATTAAATATAGTCCGAGGGTCTCCAATGATGTAGATGTGTATAATGTACATGATGCGTACAAAATCATGAGAGGAATAGACCAAGTAGATGAAATGTATAGAAGGAACTGCAGATGCTGGTTTAACCGAAGATACACACAAAATGCTGGAGTAACTCAGCGGGACAGGTAGCATCTCTGGAGAGAAGAATGGGTGATGTTTCGGGTCGAGACCCTTCCTCTCAGAGTCTCTTGCCCAGACTAGGTGAATCGAGGACCAGAGGACATAGGTTGAAGGTGAAGGGGAAAGATTTAATAGGAGTCTGAGGGGTAACTTTTTCACACCAAGTGTAGTGGGTGTATGGAATGAGCTGCCAGAGGAGGTAGGTTGAGGCTGGGACTATCCCAAGGTTTAGGAAACAGTTGGACAGGTGCACGGATCGGACAGGTTTGGAGTGATATGGACCAAACGTGGGGTAGGTGGGGCAAGTATAGCTGGGATAGGTTGGGCAAGTTGGGCCGAAGGGCCTGTTCCTCTACAAAACTGGTAGATCAGGACTGCTCTCTAGTTGTGATAGGATGGTTCAATTGCCTGTAAGTAAGTAACCATATCAGTGTGCATGTGATCCATATCCCTCCATTCACTGCATATCCATGTGCCAATTTGTTTTTCCACTGGTGTCTCCACAGAATTCCACTGAGGAGGCACAAGTCGATCCGGGCAAAGGATGAGGGAGAAAGGGATGCTGCCAGGAATTCTGGGAGCACAACAAGTTGGATCTGATACAACGCGGCCACATGCAACAATGTTCCACACTGCAGACATCGACTGAACCTCTTCTCAACTACATGGATGTAAGTTACATCACAACAGCCGTGGGTCTTCAGAACAATGTACAAACATAGACAATAGGTGTAGGAGTAGGCCATTCGGTCCTTCGAACCAGCACCGCCATTCAATGTGATCATGGCTGATCAACCCCAATCAGTACCCCGTTCCTGCCTTCTCCCCATATCCCCTGACTCCGCTATCTTCAAGAGCCCTATCTAGCTCTCTCTTGAAAGCATCCAGAGAACCGCCCTGAGGCAGAGAATTCCACAGACTCACAACTCTCTGTGTGAAAAAGTGCTTCCTCATCTCCGTTCTAAATGGCTTACCCCTTATTCTTAAACTGTGGCCCCTGGTTCTGGACTCCCCCAACATCGGGAACATGTTTCCTGCCTCCAGCGTGTCCAAACCCTTAATAATCTTTCAATAAGATACCCTCTCATCCTTCTCAACTCCAGAGTGTACAAGCCCAGCCGCTCCATTCTCCCAGCATATGACAGTCCCGCCATCTGTCCAAGCCCCCTTCACAGATCGCTGCCTGACCCGCTGAGTTCCTCCAGCACGTTGTTTTTGTGTAAGAAACGCTGGAGGTATCTAGGAAAGTGATTGATCGAAGGTCATTATGGCTGCCAATAATTTTGTTTCCATTGACATCTGAGATCAGGTGCTGGGGAATAACACGGTACAATAGATGTCAAGGTTATACAAAGTTGTACGCCTTATCGAATAAATGTGCACTTGGCCTGAAATTCCCTTTGTTGACCAACTAAGTAGTTGCAAATGCACTTACGAATTTGGTCGCCATCCAGTTTGGTTCAGTATTCTCAGAGCGTTTCAATATTCTTGAACACGTTAGAAAAGTAGATCTAAACGTTTCTTCCTGTGTTTAGTTTCGAGAAACAGAGCGTAAAAAACAGGCCCTTTCGGCCCACCGAGTCCGTGCTGACCAGCGATCCCCGCACACTAACACTACCCTACACACACTAGGGATCACTTACAATTACACCAAGCCAATTAACCTACAAACCTGAACGTCTTTGGAGTGTGGGGGAAAACCTGGAGATCTTGGAGAAAAAGTGTTTCCTCGTCTCCGTTCTAAATGGCTTACTCCTTATTCTTAAACTGTGGCCCCTGGTCTGGACTCCCCCAACATCGGGAAACATGTTTCCTGTCTCCAGCGTGTCCAAGCCTTAACAATCCTATATGTTTCAATGAGATACCCTCTCATCCTTCTAAACTCCAGAGTGTACAAGCGCCAGCTGCTCCATTCTCTCAGCATATGACAGCCCCGCCATCCAGGGAATTAACCGTGTAAACCTACGCTGCACTCCCCAATTGGTACAGTGAATTTGGGGTCACCATACAGCCATACGAATAAAAAAAGAACACAGAACACGATAAACATCCCCACACAGCGGAATCAAAGTTTCCCACTGTGGGGGAAGGCACCAAAGTTCAGTCATCCTCCTCTTGATGTTCTTTGATGTTCACCTGTGGTCGGGTGAATATCAACGAACCTGAGGTCGTAGGTTTAAGGACAGAGGTTGAAGATTTAATAAGAACCTGAGGGGCAACTTTTTCACATAGAGGATGGTGGGAATATGGACGAACTGCTAGAGGATGGTAGGTAAGTCCAATAACAATATTTAAATGACATTTGGACAGGTACGTACATGGATAGGACAGGTTGAGAGGGATATGGGCCTAATGCTGGCAGGTGGGACTGGTGTAGATGGGGCATGTTAGTTGGCGTGGGCAAGTTGGGCCGAAGGGCCTGATTCCTTTCAGTATGACTCCATGTAGTAAACCCTTGGCAATCCAGGAGAGGCATAGAGTCATATATCAGAGAAGCAGGCCTTCCGGCCCACAATGTCCATACTGCCCATTGCACCTATCTACACTCATCCCATTTACCGAAGGTAGACTCAAAAAGCAGGAGCAACTCAGCGGGACAGGCAGCATCTCTGGAGCGAAGGAATGGGTGATGTTTCGGGTCGAGACCCTTCTTTAGACTCGACCCGAAACGTCATCCATTCCTTCGCTCCAGAGATGTTGCCTGTCCCGCTGAGTTACTCCAGCTTTTTGTGTCTATCTTCGGTTTAAACCAGCATCTGCAGTTCCTTCTCACACATCCCATTTACTAGTTCCACGCATTAAGTCTGTAGTCCTCTGGACAAGAGATTTGAACATTCACATTGGCCGAACCGTTTAAGAATACATCCAACTTATCTGCCAATGCATATGTAAAAATTCCATGTCATTGTTTTTCGCCACAGTTTTTTAATCCAATTTCTGATTGTGTTATCTTTCATAAACCTTATCTTTAATTGCACACCACTTAACCTACTTACAAACCAACTTGTATCATTCACATTGAGGACTGTCCTTAATAAGAGAGATTATATTCGAGATAAAGGAATCACGAGGACTTTACTATTGACTCTCCTCATGTTGAATGATGGAATCTGTGTCCATGTGGCATGGGTTCCTATGGTATAAATATCGTGGCTCAGAAGCCAGACCTCAGATTCCGCAAAGAGTCCAGCTGATTCAACATGAAGTCGCTGATCTTAGCTCTCGTTTGCCTGCAGCTCTCTGATGCTCTGATGTACAGGTAGGACAATCTTAACCCTGAATGGGAGATGGAACAGAATCCAGGTTTATCAGGATGATGCCTGGATTAGGGCAGCATTGCATTAGTGCTAGAGCTACTGCCTTGCAGCACCAGAGACCCGGGTTTGACCCTGACCACGGGTGCTTGTCTCCCCGCTTTTCTCCCCGTGACCTGCGTGGGTTTTCTCCGAGATCTCCGGTTTCCTCCGGCGTAGACTGGATAGACTCGGCTTGTACTCGCTAGAATTTAGAAGATTGAGGGGGAATCTTACAGAAACTTACAAAATTCTTAAGGGGTTGGACAGGCCAGATGCAGGAAGATTGTTCCCGATGTTGGGGGAAGTCCAGAACAAGGGGTCACAGTTTAAGGATAAGGGGGAAGTCATTTAGGACTGAGATGAGAAAAACATTTTTCACACAGAAAGTGGTGAATCTGTGAAATTCTCTTCCACAGAAGGTAGTTGAGGCCAGTTCATTGGCTATATTTAAGAGGGAGTTAGATGTGGCCCTTGTGGCTAAAGGGATCAGGGGTATGGAGAGAAGGCAGGTACAGGATACTGAGTCTGGATGATCAGCCAAGATCATATTGAATGGAGGTGCAGGCTCGAAGAGCCGAATGGCCTACTCCTGCAGCTATTTTCTATGTTCTATGTACAGGTTTTCAGGTTAATTGGCTTGGGATAAAATTAAAATAAATTGTCCCTAGTGTGTGTAGGGTAGTGTTAATGTGCAAGGATCGCTGGTCAGTGTGGGCTCGATGGGCCGAAGGGACTGTTTCCGCACCTTATTAACAAGGATGACAAGATATTAATTCATTAGGAAATATGCTCTGCATGGATCGCATGTGACATCATGACAAGCGAGCCATTCGCAGAGTACAGATACATGATAATGGGAATAACGTTTAGATAAGGACTGAGACCAGGAAAAACCTTTTCACCCAGAGAGTTGTGAATCTGTGGAATTCTCCTCCACAGAAGGCAGTGGAGGCCAATTCACTGGGTGTTTTCAAGAGAGAGTTAGATTTAGCTCTTGGGGCTAACGGAATCAAGGGATATGGGGAAAAGCAGGAACGGGGTACTGATTGTGGATGATCGGCCATGATCACATTGATGGCGTGCTGCTCAATGGTCTGAATGGCCTCCTCCTGCACCTATGTTTCTATGTTTTCTATGAGGGAAGAGTCAAGAGTATTTTATTGTCATGTGTCCCAGATAGGACAATGAAATTCTTACTTGCTGCAGCACAACACAATATGTAATCGTAATAAATAATATAACAAAAACTCAGAAAGAAAAGAACAAATAATAACAGTGCAATAATAATAGTCTATTGTAGTTCATAGCTTATGAGGTTGTAGCGTTTAATAACCTGATGGCTGTGAGGAAGAAGCTGGTCCTGAACCTGGCTGTTACAGATTTCAGGCTCCTGTACCTTCTTCCCGATGACAACGGAGAGATGAGTGTGTGGCCAGGATGGTGTGGGTCGTTGATGATGCTGGCTGCCTTTTTGAGGCAGCGACTGCGATTGATCCCTTCGTCGGTGGGGAGGTCAGAGCCGGTGATGGACTGGCCAGTGGTCACAACTTTCTGCAGTAAACACGATGAAGTCTGGGTGTGGGAATAACATTTCCGACTTTCTTCCCGCATTCACAGGGTTCCCTTGACTAAGGGGAAATCTGCCCGGGATACTCTTCGGGAGCAGGGATTACTGGACGACTTCCTGAGGGAACATTATTCCGATCCCTGCGCAAAGTTTGATGGTCTCACCGGTGTGGCATCCCTGTCATCTACAGAACCAATGATCAACTTCCTGGACGTAAGTTATTCCCGACTGTTATAAGTGGAAGTGTGATGGAAAAGGCACACATACTTACAGCCCAGTGGGATGAATATTGATTTCTCTAACTTCAAGTAATCCCTGCACTCCCCCTCTCTCCATTCCTCCCCCACCCAAGTCACACCAGCTTCTCGTTCTCACCCAGCAAACAGCTAACAATCCTTTATCACCGTTAGTTTTTTGCATATCTTTCATTCATTTGTTCTATATCTCTCCACATCACCGTCTATAATCCCTCGTTTCCCTTTCCCCTGACTCCCAGTCTGAAGAAGGGTCTCAGCCCGAAACGTCACCCATTCCTCTCCAGAGATGCTGCCTGACCCGCTGAGTTACTCCAGCATTTTTGTGCCTATCCGGTGTAAACCAGCATCTGCAGTTCCTTCCTACACTGTACCCTTTTCCTCTCTGCAGAGAGTTGCGGAAGCAGCCAGGACCATCACGCACAAACCGACCTCCCTTCCATTGACTCCATCTGCATCTCACGCTGCCTCGGCAAGGCCAGCAGCATCATCAAGGACCAGACTCACTCCCTCTTCTCCCCTCTCCCATCCGGCAAAGAGGTACAGAAGTGTGAAGATGCACACCTCCAGATTCAGGGACAGTTTGATTCTTCCCAGATGATTTCAGGCAACTGAACCGTCCTCTCACCAACTAGAGAGTGGTCCTGACCTCCCATCTACCTCACTGGAGACCTTTGGACTATCTTTAATTGGACCTGACTTTATCTTGCACTGAATGTTATACCCTCTATCCGGTATCTGTCCAATAGACAATAGACAATAGACAATAGGTGTAGGAGTAGGCCATTCGGCCCTTCGAGCCAGCACCGCCATTCAATGTGATCATGGCTGATCATCCCCAATCAGTACCCCGTTCCTGCCTTCTCCCCATATCCCCTGACTCCGCTATCTTTAAGAGCCCTATCTAGCTCTCTCTTGAAAGCATCCAGAGAACCGGCCTCCACCGCCCTTTGAGGCAGAGAATTCCACACTCACAACTCTCTGTGAGAAAAAGTGTTTCCTCGTCTCCGTTCTAAATGGCTTACTCCTTATTCTTAAACTGTGTGGCCCCTGGTTCTGGACTCCCCCAACATCGGGAACATGTTTCCTGCCTCTAGCGTGTCCAAGCCCTTAATAATCATTGACCACTGTGTAAACATGTTTAGTCATAGAGTCCTACAGCATGGAAACAGGCCATTCGGCCCAACTTGCCCACGCCGACCAACAATAGTCTTTTCACTGAAGATAGACACAAAAAGCTCAGCGGGACAGGCAGCGTTTTGTTTCTATCTTCGGTTTAAACCAACATCTGCAGTCCCTTCTTTCACAGAAGTCTTTTCACTGACTGGAAAGCACAAATATCTAATCACTGTACCTCGGTACATGTGACAATAATAAATTAAACATGTCTCCTGTTAGCACCCTTTAGTTTCCTGTTCCTCTCTAGTCCTTTATCCACCCATCTGCTGATCCCCCCCTCACCTGTATCCACCTATCGCTCGTCAGGCTTTGACTTGCCCCCACCTCTCTTTTCCAGCTTCCTCCTCCCCACTCCAATCAGTCTGAAGAAGGGTCCCGACCTGAAACGTCACCTATCCCCATTTTCCAGAGATGCTGCCTGACCCGCTGAGTAATGGCCCTGTCCCACTTAGGAAACCTGAACGGAAATCTCTGGAGACTTTGTGCCCCACCCAAGGTTTCCTTGCGGTTCCCGGAGGTTCCCGGAGGTTTTTGTCAGTCTCCCTACCTGCTTCCACTACCTGCAACCTCCGGCAACCACCTGCAACCTCCGGGAACCGCACGGAAACCTTGGGTGGGGCGCAAAGTCTCCAGAGGTTTCCGTACAGGTTTCCTAAGTGGGACAGGGGCATTACTCCAGCATTTTGTATTCTACACAAGATTCCAGCATCTGCTTTTGAGTCTAAAGCCGCACTTTATAAAGACATAAAGTGTGTACAGACTTCGGATGCTGTCTGTGTGGAGTTTGCACGTTTTCACAGTTTCCTCCCGTTGCACCGGTTTCCTCCCACATCCCAAAGATGTGCGGGTTTGTAGATGAATCGGCCCTCTGTGAAATTGCCCCTAGTGCGTAGGGAGTGGACGAGAAAATGGGATGGTGTGGGATCGCTGGTCAGCGCGGACTCATTGGGTTGATGCACAGACTCTGAAAGGCCCATGCTGACTTTCCATGTTGTAAATCTGAACTAAATATTATTTGTGTTTTTTACCGACAGCTGTCTTATTATGGAACAATCAGCATTGGTAATCCTCCACAAAGCTTCACCGTCATCTTTGACACTGGCTCATCCAACCTCTGGGTCCCCTCTGTCTATTGCAGCGATGCTCCCTGCAGTAAGTCAACGTTCCCTCCCCTTGGATGTATTTGAAGTTTTACTCGTATCCTGCGATTCCTTACGGTGGCGTAGCGGTAGAGTTGCTGCCTAACAGCGCTTGCAGCGCCAGAGACCAGGGTTCGATCCCGACTACGGGTGCTGTCTGTACGGAGTTTGTACGTTCACCCCGTGACCTGCGTGGGTTTTCTCCAAGGTCTTTGGTTTCCCTCCACACCCCAAAGATGTACAGGTTTTTTAGATTAATTGGCTTGGAATAAATGTAAATTGTCCCTAGTGTATGTTGGATAGCGTTGGTGTGTGGGGATCGCTGGTCGGCGCGGACTCGGTGGGCCGAAGGGCCTGTTTCTGCGCTGTATCTCAAAACTAAATAGACAATAGGTGCAGGAGTAGGCCATTCGGCCCTTCGAGCCAGCACTGCCATTCAAAGTGATCATGGCTGATCATCCCACAATCAGTACCCCGTTCCTGCCTTCTCCCCATATCCCCTGACTCCGCTATCTTTAAGAGCCCCATCTAGCTCTCTCTTGAAGGTATCCAGAGAATCAGCCTCCACCTCCCTCTGAGGCAGAGAATTTCACAGACTCACAACTCTCAGACTCACAACTCACAACTAAACTAATTCCTTCTGTAATTCCTTACACTAGCTCCGCCAAGGGCTGCTGGATCTCCTGGCTGCTAAACATTCTAATTCCCCTTCCCATTCCCACATTGACCTTTCAATCCTGGGCCACCTCCACTGTCAGAGTGAAGTCACACACAAACTTGAGGAACAGCACCTCATATTCCACTTGGGCAACTCACAACTCAACCAAGATAGACACAAAATGCTGGAGTAACTTAGCGGGTCAGGCAGCATCTCTGGAGAAAAAGGATAGGTGATGTTTTGGGTCAGGACCCTTCTTCAGACTGTCCTGAGCCGAAACGTCACCTATCCATGTTCTCCAGAGATGCTGCCTGACCCGCTGAGTTACTCCAGCACTTTGTGTCTGCCGACTAAGAAATCCCATCGACACTAGTCCCACCTGCCCACATTTGGCCCTTTACCCTCTAAGCCTTGTACCTGCCTAAATGTCTTTTAAATATTGTTATCATGCCGGCCTCAGCGACCTCCTCTGGCAGCTCGTTCCAGCAACGATGGTGTGGTGTCAAAAATCATCTTTAATTAGAAGTGAGCTTTCAGGAAACCATTGGCAATAGACTTTGATTGAGTGCGGGTCTGTATTTTTTGTTTAGTTTAGAGATACAGCACGGAAACAGGCCCTTCGGCCTACTGTTTCCACGCCGACCAGTGATCCCCGCACATTAATATTGCCCTACACACACTGGGGCCAATTTTACATTTACACCAAGCCAATAAACCTGTAAACCTGCACGTCTTTGGAGTGTGGGAGAAAGCCGAAGATCTTGGAGAAAACGCACAGGTCGGTAGAGGCAAGTCAGGATCGAACCCGGGTCTCTGGCGCTGTGAGGCAGCAACTCTACCGTGCCGCCCATGGTGTTATGTTCTGCTGAAACCTTTTTTCAATTTAACGGAAGGAACTGATGTCTCTTTTCAGTGAGCCACACGAGATTCTACCCGTCCTCCTCCTCGACCTACCGTTCAAATAACGAGCGCGTTGCCATCCAATACGGAACTGGGAGCATGACGGGAATATTGGGATACGACACACTGAGAGTAAGTAGACTTCACTCCTCACCAGTCAAGTGTGTTTTCAGGTCACCTCTCACGCCCTCTCACCCATTTTTTAAATTTATTTTTTTATTTTTTAAAAATTTTATTTGTTACAAAAAATTTATTCAATTATTAAAAATAATATTGACACTACAATAAACCAAGCCAGATCCCACCACCATAATACAATACAAACATGTATCCATAATAAACTACTATACAACTATGTTACAATCCTTATTGAGGATACATTCAACACCCTGCGGAGCCCAGCGGTCCCGGAACTCCCTCAGGGTGCCCGTAGACAGGGCGTATTCCCTCTCTAACCCCACCCGGGCACGGACGTAACCCCGGAAAAGGGGCAGGCTGCTGGCTCGGGTAGAGCCCTCCACCTTCTGGCGCCGTGACTCGCGGATGGCCAGCTTGGCCAGGCCCAGGAGCAACCCAACCAGGACATCTTCAGCCCTACCCTCTCCCCTACGCACAGGGTGTCCAAAGATGAGGATGGTGGGTGAAAAATGCAGCCAGAAGGCAAGGACCCCCTCTCACCCTGGCCACAAACTCTTTGAATCACTTCCCTCTGGAAGGCGACTCCGGACTGTCAAAGCCACCACAGCCGGACATCAAAACAGTTTTTAATCCACGAGCAGTAGCTCAACTCAACAGCCACAAGTCTGTAGCCTCCTTGTGCTCTGGCATTTTATTTCATTCTTCATATGTGTAAATTATGATGTTTTATTTTATTATAATTTTTTTCTAAATATTTTTATTAGAAGCATATACGTCATAACCAAAACGCAATTTGTTTATCAATTACATATTAACACAGCGTCTGTTTATATATTTTTTATAGATTTTTTTGAAAGATAGAGCTAGAGAAAGAAGGGAGGGAGAAAATATTAAAAAATAAAATAGATTACTAATATCACAATTTTGGAGATAGGTCCATAGATTATAAAGTATAATTATTCATCCAATCTTGATGTTTTATTTTTAATTGTCTAATGTATATCGTGCTGTTACTTGCGAGCAAAGCACCGAGGCAAATTCCTTGTATGTGAACATATTTGGCTAATGAAATTAATTCAATTCAATTCAATTCAATTGTCACATGTACTGGCAGTGGTTTACCTTATGCCCCTGTCCCACTTAGGAAACCTGAACGGAAACCTCTGCAGACTTTGTGCCCCACCAATAAGTCTCCAGAGGTTTCCATTCAGGTTTCCTAAGTGGGACAGGGGCATTATAGATAGACACAAAACGCTGACGTAACTCCAGCGGGCCAGGGGACGTCTCTGGGGAGAAGGAACGGGTGACGTTCTGGTTTGAGACCCTTTGGTCAAACCAACGCCTCGACCCGAAACCCCGCCCGCTCCATCTCCCCAGAGACGCCGCCTGTCCCGCTGAGCGTCGCCAGCACTTTGTGCCCATCCTGGCGAGTGAGAGGTGGACAGATGGACACAAAATGCTGGAGTAACTCAGCGGGTCAGACAGCATCTCGGGAGAGAAGGAATGTGTGATGTTTCGGGTCGAGACCCTTCTCCAGACGTGTCCCACTGAGTTACTCCGGCGCTTTGAGTCTGTCTTGGGTGTAAACCAGCACCTGCAGTTCCTTCCTACAAGGTGGATACAGGATAACTCCAACTACATTCTCTTGATCTTGTTCCTTCTAGGTTTCTGACATCACCATCCGCGGCCAGGAACTGGGTTTAAGTTTGACTGAACCTGGCGGATTCTTCAACCAAGCCAAATTTGACGGTATCTTGGGCATGGGCTACCAGTCTCTCTCTGCAGAGGGCGCCACCACTGTGCTACACAACATGATCTCTCAGCAAGTTATCTCCGAGCCCCTCTTCTCCGTCTACTTGACCAGGTCAGCATCTCCCACGTAAACCTTGTCGCGCCTTCGATGACTGAACAGAGCGCCCTTAATGCCGTGGATAGACAGGGGTTGCGGGGAGAAGGCAGGAGAATGGGGCCGGGAGGGAGAGGTAGATCGGCCATGATTGAATGGTGGAGTAGACTTGATGGGCCGAATGGCCTAATTCTGCTCCTATCACCTATGACCTTATAGAAACATAGAAACATAGAAAATAGGTGCAGGAGTAGGCCATTCGGCCCTTCGAGCCTGCACCGCCATTCAATATGATCATGGCTGATCATCCAGTTTAGAAGGATGAGAGGGCATCTCATTGAAACATATAAGATTGTTAAGGGTTTGGACACGCTGGAGGCAGGAAACATGTTCCCCATGATGGGGGAGTCCAGAACCAGGGGCCACACAGTTTAAGAATAAGGAGTAAGCCATTTAGAACGGAGACGAGGAAACACTTTTTCTCACAGAGAGTGGTGAGTCTGTGGAATTCTCTGCCTCAGAGGGCGGTGGGGGCCGGTTCTCTGGATACTTTCAAGAGAGAGCTAGATAGGGCTCTTAAAGATAGCGGAGTCAGGGGATATGGGGAGAAGGCAGGAACGGGAGACTGATTGGGGATGATCAGCCATGATCACATTGAATGGCGGTGCTGGCTCGATGGGCCGAATGGCCTACTCCTGCACCTATTGTCTATTGTCTAATAAAGTATTCATTCATTCATTGATTCTTTGAGTGTTTTCGATGATTCTGGGCTATAATGATTCTAACCATTGTTTTGCAGAGTGGATGGTGAGTCAGGAAGTGAAATCATTTTTGGCGGTGTCGACCCCAGCCACTACCAAGGCTCAATCAACTGGGTACCTGTCACACATCAAGCTTACTGGCAGATCGAGATCCAAAGGTACGTGCTTGCAAATCTCTGACCAATACAATGTTGAGAGTAGCTCGCTCGCTACCCATCGGCCTTCAAAGATTAACTACATCAACCGGTGGTGCAGCGGTAGAGTTGCTGCCTCACAGCACCAGAGACCCTGGTTCAATCCTGACCACGGGTGCAGTGAAGACTTGCGAGGATGTTGCCAGAACCCGAGGGCCAGAGCTATAGAGGGAGGCTGGGCAGGCTAGGACTTTATGACTTGGAGAGCAGAAGGACAGGGGTGGCACAGTGGCACAGCGATCGAGTTGCTGCCTCACAGGGCCAGAGACCCTGGTTCGATCCTGACCACGGGTGCTGTCGGTACAGAGTTTGTACGTTCTCCCCGTGACCACGTGGGCTTCCTCCGGGTGCTCCGGTTTCCTCCCACACTCCAAAGACGTGCAGGTTTGTAGGTTAATTGCCCCCAGTGTGTAGGATAGAACTAGTGTACGGCTGATCAATGGACAGCATGGATTCAGTGGGCCGAAGGGCCTGTTTCCATGCTGCATTTCTAAACTAAATCAAACATTCTAAAACGGCATTAAAAAGACCCCTGGACAGGTACATGGATAGGAAGAATTTGGAGCAGGGGTGGGGAGCCTGCGGCCTTAAGGCTGCATGTGGACTCTTGGCCATTAAGTGCGGCCTTTTGAATGAATCCAAATTTTGTAGAACAAATCCTTTTATTTTTATTAATATGTTTTAGTTTGTCTTTTATTATTTTTATTTTAATCTTAAAATGAACGTATTTAAAATACCAAAGAGTAAAAAAAGATGCAACAAAATAATCCTCCCCAACTGACGGCCACAACTAAAACATTAGTAAGTCACGAGGGGTGTTTTAACAAACAATGTACATTTTGAAGTATATCTAATTGAAGTTTCTTGGATGCGGCCTCATTAGATTACAGCTAACTTAATGCGGTCTTCCGACATGAAAATGTTCCCCGCCCCTCATTTAGAGGGATATGGGCTAAATAAGGGCAAGTGGGACTAGCGTAGATTTGGCATCTTGGTCGGCAGGGACCAGTTGGGTCGAGGATCCTGTACCTCATGACTCCATGTTTAAGAAGAAACTGCAGATGCTGGGAAATCGAAGGTAGACTAAAGTGCTGGAGAAACTCAGCGGGTGCAGCAGCATCGATGGAGCGAAGGAAATAGGCAACGTTTCGGCCTGAAACCCTTCTGGAAATAGGCAACGTTTCGGGCCGAAACCCGGAAGGGTTTCGTCCCGAAACGTTACCTATTTCCTTCGCTCCATAGATGCTGCTGCACCCGCTGAGTTTCTCCAGCACTTTTGTCTACCTCACGACTCCATAATCTGGAAGGGTTTGACAGTTGTTGACCAAGTCAATGTGTGTTTCTTCCCTCAGAGTGACTGTCAACGGGCAGGTGGTGGCTTGCAGTGAGGGTTGCCCCGCCATTATAGATACCGGCACCTCCCTACTTGTTGGACCCACCAACGCCATCACCAACATCCAACAGGCAGTCGGAGCCACACCTGGTTCCTATGGCCAGGTACCATTCACCTGTACTCACCTGTACTCACCTGTACTCACCTGCTCCGTTTAATGTGTTATACAATCACCACCATGTTCTCTCCATTCAACTCAATTAGTTTAGATGTTTAGTGTAGCGTGCTTTGGTTTACTTCCGATTAGTTTAGTAGAGTTCTGTTTACATTAGTTTAGTTTAGTATGGTTTGGATTAGTTTAGCATAGTTTAAGAAAGAACTGCAGATGCTGGAAGAATCGAAGGTAGACAAAAATGCAGGAGAAACTCAGCGGGTGAGGCAGCATCTATGGAGCGAAGGAATAGGCGACGTTTCGTGTCGAGACCTAGAAGCATCTATGGAGCGAAGGAATAGGTGACGTTTCGTGTCGAGATTCGGAAGGGTCTCGACACGAAACATCACCTATTCCTTCGCTCCATAGATGCTGCCTCAGGTCACCTATTCCTTCATTCCATAGATGCTGCCTCACCCTCTGAGTTTCTCCAGCATTTTTGTCTACCTTAGTATAGTTCAGATTAGTTTAGCACAGTTTAGTATAATTTAATTTACATTAGCATAGTATATATTAGTTTAGTTTAGCATATTTTAGCATTGTGTAAATTTGTTTAGATTAGTTTAAGATAGCTTATTTTTGATTAGATTAGTATAATATAGATTAGTTTAGATTAGTAATAGTTTAGTATTGTTCAGTTTAGTTTAGTGCAGATTAATTTTCTATAGTTTAGATGAGTTTAGTTTCGATGTTTAGATTAGATTAGTATAGATTAGTTTAAATTAGATTTGTTTGGTTTAGTATAGCATAGTTTGAGTTTAGCCTAGTTTAGGCGAGTTGAGTTGAGTTGAGTTTAGATTAGATTAGTTTAGTTTATATAGTTTACTTGAGTTTAGATCAGTTTAGTTTCTTAAGAGTTAGGTTTTCTAGTTTTTAGTTGACTTTCCTCAGACATGACCAAGTGCGATCGTTTCGCTGAACACCTTCGCTCAGTCCGCCTTGGCCGACGTGATCTCCCAGTGGCCAAACACTTTAACTCCCCCTCCCATTCCCACACTGACATTTCTGTCCTGGGCCTCCTCCACTGTCAGAGTGAGGCCCAGCGCAAATTGGAGGAGCAGCACCTCATACTTCCATTGGGCAGCTTACAGCCCAGCGGTATGAACATTGACTTCTCTAACTTCATGTCTGCCTTGCTTTCCCTCTCTCTCTCCATCCCTCCCCCACCCTAGTCATCGTACTAGTTTCATTGTCGTCATGTTGAGTTTCACTGTCTGTGCAACTCGTTATCACCTTCCCCACAGCCAACAATGGACCATTGTGGGCTCCACGTTTTCCCTGATCATCGTTGCTGTCTTTGATTTGTCCTTTTCACACCTTTGATTCATTTTTCCTTTGTACCCTTTTCATACCTCTCATTTCCCTCTCCCCTGACTCTCAGTCTAAAGAAGGGTCTCGACCCGAAACGTCACCTCTTCTTTCCCTCTCGAGATGCTGCCTGACCCGCTGAGTTACCCCAGCTTTTTGTGTCTGTGAACTGAATAATGTTGCCCTTGTCTTTCAGTACAACATAAACTGCAATGATCTCAGCAGCATGCCTGATGTGGTCTTCACCATCAATGGAAACGATTTTACTCTTCCTGCTACTGCCTACGCACTCAAGGTACGTCATTGGACTCTGTATGGTATTCGTTGCTTTTTCTCGGATTACTTAAATGTGTTCATAAATATGTTTACGGGTTCATAAATTCTAGGCGCAGAACAGGCCCATCAAGTCCACCCTGCCATCCAATCATGGCTGATCTATCTCTCCCTCTCAACCCCTTTCTCCCCATAACCCCTGACACCCGCACTAATCAACAATCTGTCAGCCTCCGCCTTAAAAATGTTCACTGACTTGGCTTCCACAGCCGTCTGTGGCAATGAATTCACCACCCTCTGGCTAAAAACATTCCTCCTCGTCTCCTTTCTCCATCTCCTGCTGTACCGGGCACTCTAGGCGTAGACCGTGGACTGTTGCTAATTGCTTTCCATCTCACGGGGCAAGGGGGACCCAGCGTGGGGGGGGGGGGGGGGGGGGACAGCCGAGAGGGCGGGGAGGGGGGGTGCGGAGGATGAAAGGACCTGGCATGGGATACTTTGAAACTTTGTCAGCGCCCTTTATGTAGCGACTCTTTGCATACCTTGAGGAAGCAAAACAAAGTATATCACTGTGACTTGGCACATGTGATAATAAAATATTCACTCATTCACTCACTCACTCACTCACTCACTCACTCACTCACTCACTCACTCACTCACTCACTCACTCACTCACTCACTCACTCACTCACTCACTCACTCACTCACTCACTCACTCACTCACTCACTCACTCACTCACTCACTCACTCATCCATTCACTCATTGAGTGATTCATTCATTTATTTATTCTCCTCCAGTCCACCTACAACTACCAGGTTAGCTGCATGAGCGGATTTGGTGACACCGGCTCCAACCTCTGGATTCTGGGCGACGTCTTCATCGGCGAGTACTACTCCATCTTCGACCGTGGAAACAACCGCGTGGGTCTGGCCAAGGCCGTTTAACTCTCCCGTCCACCACCCACCCCCATTGAAGATCCAGCCCCATTCAAGTTGACTGAAGCCATCTCGCGATCCCCAGAGTCGCAACTCTCACCACGCCACCCAGTAGCAAAGATCAAGATGTCACTCTCGGATGTCCTATACTGAAGATACTCTACTGACAGCTTCGAGTTCAGCGGCGATTTTCTCCAAGGTTGGGAAAATTGAAGGGAAAAAGGAAGATAAAAGTGGAAGAAATGATGTCGTCTGGATGGGATCTTAACACAGCCATGAATGAATGTTGGGCTGGGCTGCAGATGGATAGTTAATATTATATAATTATTTCTGCTCTCTGCATTTCTTTCTCATATCTTCTGTGGTTCAGCTGTGACTTTCCATAATTCAATCCAAAGCCATGCGCATTCAGCTCAGTTTGGATGTAAAGGTGATCTAGGAATTACACAGCGTATTATCCTCTCCCGTGAAACATCTGTTATTAAATAATGCCTGCAAATGTTCAATAAAATGGAATAATGAAACGCATATTATCAGACTTTCGGTTCCTTTCTTCATGTCAGTTTGTACGTGTGAGGTGGGGCTGAACTCACTCAAGCATTGCACTAAAGTTAGACACAGAGTGCTGGAGTAACTCAGCGGGTCAGGCAGCATCTGTGGAGAACATGGATAGGTAACGTTTCACAGAGTGCTGGAGTAACTCAGCGGGTCAGGCAGCATCTGTGGAGAACATGGATAGACACAAAGTGCTGGAGGAACTCAGTGGGTTAATAGACAATAGACGGTGCAGGAGTAGGCCTTTCGGCCCTTCGAGCCAGCACCACCATTCAATGTGATCATGGCTGATCATCCCCAATCAGTACCCCGTTCCTGCCTTCTCCCCATATCCCCTGACTCCGCTATTTTTAAGAGCCCTATCTAGCTCTCTCTTGAAAGCACCCAGAGAACCCACCTCCACCGCCCTCAATAGCAAGAATGTCCTTCCTCAAATTAGGGGACCAAAACTGCACACAACACTCCAGGTGTGGTCTCACTAGGGCTCTGTACAACTGCAGAAGGACCTCTTTGCTCCTATATTCGATTCCTCTTGTTAAAAAAGGCCAACATGCCATTCGCTTTCTTCACTGCCTGCTGTACCTGCATGCTTACTTTCATAGACTGATGTACAAGGACCCCCAAATCCCATTGTACTTCCTCTGTTCCCAACTTGACCCCATTTAGATAGTAATCTGACTTCCTGTTTTTGCTACCAAAGTGGAAAACCTCACATTTATCCGCATTAAACTTCATCTGCCATCCTCCTCAGAGTTCACACTGCCACCCAGCTTTGTGTCATCTGCAAATTTGCTAATGTTACTTTGAATCCCTTCATCCAAATCATTGATGTATATTGTAAATAGCTGCGGTCCCAGCACCGAGCCTTGCGGTACCCCACTAGTCACTGCCTGCCATTCTGGAAGGGACCCGTTAATCCCTACTCTTTGTTTCCTGTCTGCCAACCACTTCTCTATCCATGTCAGCACTCAACCCCCAATACCATATGCCCTAATTTTGCCCACTAATCTCCTATGTGGGACATTATCAAATGCTTTCTGAAAGTCCAGGCACACTACATCCACTGGCTCTCCCTTGTCCATTTTCCTAGTTACATCTTCAAAATATTCCAGAAGATTAGTCAAGCATGATTTCCCCTTCGTAAATCCATGCTGACTCGGACCGATCCTGTTACTGCTATCCAAATGTTCAGCTATCTCATCTTTTATAATTGACTCCAGCATCTTCCCCACCACCGATGTCAGGCTAACTGGTCTATAATTCCCTGTTTTCTCTCTCCCGCCTTTCTTAAAAAGTGGGATAACATTAGCTACCCTCCAATCCACAGGAACGGATCCTGAGTCTATAGAACATTGGACAATTATCACCAATGCATCCACGATTTCCAGAGCCACTTCCTTAAGTACCCTGGGATGCAGACCATCAGGCCCTGGGGATTTATCAGCATTCAGTCCCATCAGTCTATCCAACACCATTTCCTGCCTAATGTGGATTTCCTTCAGTTCCTCCGTCACCCCAGATCCTCTGACCACTACTATATCAGGAAGATTGTTTGTGTCCTCCTTAGTGAAGACAGATCCAAAGTACCTGTTCAACTCATCTGCCATTTCCTTGTTCCCCGTCAGGCAGCATATCTGGAGAACATGGATAGACACAAAATGCTGGAGTAACTCAGCGGGTCAGGCAGCATCTGTGAAGAACATGGATAGGCGATGTTTCAGTTCGGGACCCTTCCTTGGTTGGAGAGAAACCGAGTTAACATTTCAGGTTAAGACACGGTAGCACAGCGGTAGAGCTACTGCCTTCCAACGCTTACAGCGGCAGTGACCAGGGTTCGATCCCTACTACGGGTGCTGTCTGTACGGAGTTTGTGCGTTCTCCCCGTGACCTGCGTGATTTTTCTCCAAGATCTCCGGTTTCCTCCCACACTGCAAAGACGTACAGGTTTGTAGGTTAATTGGCTTTGGTATATATGTTAAATTGTCCCTTGTGTAAGATAGCGTTAATGTGCGGGGATCGCTGGTTTGGCGCAGACTCAGGGGGCCGCAGGGCCTGTTGCCACGCTGTATCTCTGAACTGAACTGAACAAAATGCTGGAGTATCTCAGCGGGTCAGGCAGCTTCTGTGGAGAACATGGATAGGTGACGGGACCTTTCTTCAGACTGATTCAGATAATTGCACTAGATTGTTTAGTATTGTGCAGGTGAGTTTTGTGGAGGAAGGAATTGCGGATGCTGGTTTACACCAAAGATAGACACCAAATTCTGGAGTAACTCAGTGGGACAGGCAGCATCTTGGGAGAGGAGGAATGGGTGACGTTTCGGGTTGAGACCCTTCTTCAGAACACTAGATTGTCTGGTTTAGCTCAATGAAGCTGTTACAATAAAACAGCTTGCAATTTGAATAGGGATATTGATTGTGGAAAGAAGGAACTGCAGATGCAGGTTTACCAAGAGAAAAATGACAAAATGCTGGAGTAACTCATCGGGTCAGGCTGCATCCCTGGAAAACAGGAAAGTTGTTGTTCAGCTGGAAAGAGTGCAGTGAAGACTTGCGAGGATGTTGCCAGAACCCGAGGGCCAGAGCTATAGAGGGAGGCTGGGCAGGCTAGGACTTTATGACTTGGAGAGCAGAAGGACAGGGGTGGCACAGTGGCACTGCGATCGAGTTGCTGCCTCACAGGGCCAGAGACCCTGGTTCAATCCTGACCACGGGGGCTGTCGGTATGGAGTTTGTACGTTCTCCCTGTGACCGCGTGGGTTTTCTCCGGGTGCTCCGGTTTCCTGCCATACTACAAAGTAAGTAAGTAAGTAGTAAGTTTATTGGCCAAGTATTCACATACAAGGAATTTGCCTTGGTGCTCCGCCCACAAGTAACAACATGACATACAGTGACAGTTACGAATGACTCAGAAAACACTAAACATTAATAGTAATAAAACATTAATGATAAAACACCATTGATCAAGCATGTGAACCAACAAAATACCAGATCAAAGGGAGGCTACAGATTTTTGGCTGTTGAGTAGAGCAACTACTCGTGGATAAAAACTGTTTTTTACGTCTGGCTGTGGCAGCTTTGACAGTCCGGAGTCGCCTTCCAGAGGGAAGTGATTCAAAGAGTTTGTGACCAGGGTGAGAGGGGTCAGAGATGATCTTGCCCGCTCGCTTCCTGGCCCTTGCAGTGTACAGTTCATCAATGGAGGGAAGGTTGCAGCCAATAACCTTCCTCATTTGCCTTGCACCTTGGCACAGGGCTGGTCTTTCATATTGTGTTCTGGTCTTTAATAATCTGGTGCTACAAGTTCTCTGGTATTGCAGGTCCGTGCCCGAGCCCAGCGCGATGAAGCACGTTGCGATGAAGTGGTTAATCTTTGCACTCGTTTGGCTCGACCTTTCGGAGGGTCTTAAAAGGTAATTAAACAAAACCTCTTTTGGTTTGACTTAGGGGCACAGAGGTACGCGGGGTATTAATAATAATAATAATACATTTTATTTGTATAGCGCTTTTCAAGGATTCAAAGTCGCTTTACATGGTGAGTCAAGAACAAAACAAAATAGAGCAGTAAGACATAGATGCAAAGGGGAGGGGGACATGGGACTAAGGGTATGCAGAGGTGAAGAGATGGGTCTTGAGGCGGGACTGGAAGATGGTGAGGGACTCAGAAGTTCGGATCAATTGTGGGAGGGAGTTCCAGAGCCTGGGAGCTGCCCTGGAGAAGGCTCTGTCTCCAAAAGTGCAGAGGTTGGATTTCAGAATGGAGAGGATATTAGAGCTAGGCAGGCAATGAATATTAGAGCTAGGCAGGCAAACGCCTCCGTTGCCATGCTGTGAGAACGGAGAGGATGAGAAGGAGTTTCTTCCCAGAGGCCATTAGGACTGTAAACACCAGGGACTAACTTTACTGAACCACTCCACTGTCACTCCCTCCCACAATATGTAATATGTGAATATGTGATTCTGTTCCATTCTGTTTTGTAGTTTGTTTGTTTGTTTTTTGCACAATTCGCGAGCATTGCCACTTTTCATTTCACTGCACATCTCGTATGTGTATGTGACGAATAAACTTGACTTGACTTGAGAGTCAGGTGGACACAGAATCTTTGGCCCACCAAGTCCGCGCCAACTATTCTTTTTTACTACTGGGCAACTAATATTAAAAATATAACTTTCTGGTTGGACGATACATGTCAACATGTAAATTGGTTAAAAATGGAGAGGGAAGAATGTTTGCCTTTTAGTATAGGCTCGATCCTCCTATCTCTAATACATTTGAATAAGTCAACGTATAGCAAAAGGATTTGAGTATAGGAGCAGGGAGGTTCTACTGCAGTTGTACAGGATCTTGGTGAGACCACACCTGGAGTATTGTGTACAGTTTTGGTCTCCAAATCTGAAGTAAGACATTCTTGCCATAGAGGGAGTACAGAGAAGGTTCACCAGACTGATTACTGGGATGTCAGGATTTTCATATGAAGAAAGACTGGATAGGATCGGCTTGTACTCGCTAGAATTTAGAAGATTGAGGGGGGATCTTATAGAAACCTACAAGATTCTTAGGGGGTTGGACAGGCTAGATGCAGGAAGATTGTTCCCGATGTTGGGGAAGTCCAGGACAAGGGGTCACAGTTTAAGGATAAAGGGGAAATCCTTTAGGACCGAGATGAGAAAAACATTTTTCACGGAGAGAGTTGTGAGTCTCTGCCACAGAAGGTAGTTGAGACCAGTTCATTGGCTATATTTAAGAGTGAGTTAGATGTGGCCCTTGTGGCAAAAGGGATCAGGGGGTATGGCGAGAAGGCAGGTACAGGATACTGAGTTGGATGATCAGCCATGATCATATTGAATGGCGGTGCAGGCTCGAAGGGCGGAATGGCCTACTCCTGCACCTATTTTCTATGTTTCTATGTTTCTATGAGCAAAATCCGATAATACATAGTACTATCCATATCTGGAAACAGCTGAAATTCCGTCTTAAATTGAGAAATATGTCTCTTCTTCTCCCTATTGCAAATAATCCCTTGTTTAAACCGTCTACTTTAGATGTGGTGTTTGTTCAATGGAAGAACCTGGGAATTAACACTGTGGGAGACCTCTATAAAAAGGGGACTCTCTCTTGTTTTCAAGAACTACAGGAGAAATATCACTTGAATGCCAACAATTCCTTCAAATCCGAGATTATGTGAAAACATATACACAAGACTGTCCTCTTATGGGTCCAGATATATTAGACGATTGTTTGAATAGACAGGCCGATACAAGTAAGTTGATATCTTACATTTATAACACTCTTCTAAATATTGACACCCCACCCTCTGAGATGTATAGGCGAGCATGGGAGGACGAGCTGGGTCTACCCATTTTAAAAGATATATGGGTGGAAAGCCTACAATACTTACACTACTGTTCTTTAAATGCCAGGCATTGTCTGATACAATTTAAAGTATTGCACAGGTTATACTACTCAAAGACCAAACTGAACAAGTTCTTCCCAACTGTCTCCCCTCTCTGTGATAAATGTCACTTCCAAGAAGCCACCCTAACTCACTCTTTTGTATCCTGTATAAAAATACAAAACTTCCAGACGGGAATATTCAATATAATTTCTAAAACACTTAAAATTCAATTGGAGTCAGATTCAAAATTAATAATATTAGTAATGTCAGAGGGCTGCCCTAATCTAACGATATCTCAAAGACGCTTCCTTGACTATGGTTTAATAGCCGCGAAAAAACTTGTACTTAAATTCTGGAAAAAGATAACAGTCCCTACAGTGAAGATGTGGATTACACAAATGACCGAGACACTACATCTAGAAAAAATAAGGCTTGTTTTGACCGACAAACAATTTTCCAAAATATGGTCTTGTTTCATTGAATTTCTTCAACAACATAATGGTTGAACATAAATACAAAACGGACGCTAGGGTCGGGTGAGCGGGCGTAGGGAAGGGTAGTGTGATATATCTCCGCTTCTGCTTGCTGCTGCTTGCTGCTGCTGGTGCCAACGATGACAGCCACGGTGTACTGCTCCTTGCTGTTTTGTATGTGTTTGTTCTTTTGTGTCGTCTGTGAAAACCCTACAAAGATTATTATTAGTAATGCTTAGTGTTTTCTGAGCCATTCGTGACTGTCACTGTTTTTCATGTTGTTACTTGTGGGTGGAGCACCAAGGCAAATTCCTTGTATGTGAATACTTGGCCAATAAACGTACTTACTTACTTGTTTCACTTCTTCGTTAGTTCAGGGGTTTTTCCTTTTTCTCTTTCGTGTCTTTTTCGAAATTCTTTCTTTTCTTTTTCTTTTCTTCTTCCTTTCCCTTTTTTCCTTTTTTCTTTTTTCCGATTTAGTTATTAGTTTATAAAATGTTAAAACTGAAGCTGTACGAAAATTGTATAACTGTTATGTCGATTACTTTCTCCTTGTACAACTGCTTCTAATAAAATAAATATTTAAATAAACTATTGATCGCCCATTCACACTAGTTAGTTTTTAGTTTAGTTTAGTTCACAGACACAGCGTGGAAACAGGCCCTTCGGCCCACCGAGTCCCTGCCGACCATCGATCGCCCGTTTACACTACACTTTAAGACCTTAGACTTTAAAGATACAGTGTGGAAACAGGCCCTTTGGCCCAACAAGTCTGCGCTGACCAACAATCACCCTTTACACGAGCACTATCCTACGTATTAAGGACAATTTACAATTTACAGAAGCCAATTAACCTACAAATCTGTGTGTCTTTGGAGTGTAAGAAACCGGAGCACCCGGAGAAAATCTTCGAGGGGCCGAATGGCCAGCTGCATCTATTGTCCATTGTCTATTGCCTATTGAGCCAGCACTGCCATTCTCTATGATCATGGCTGAACATCCACAATCAGTACCCCGTTCCTGCCTACTCCCCATATCCCTTGACTCCGCTATTTTTAAGAGCTACTAGACCAAGTGCAGACCCGTTGGGTCTGTTTCCCCAACGGCGTTTGCGGGGGGGGGGGTTAAGAAGAGGGGAGGGAGGGGAGAGGAGGAGGAGGAAACGGGATAGATTTGGGAGGGAAAGGAGAGCGGGGTAGGGGGTGAGAGATGGGGAGAGAGATGTGGGGGAGGGGGGATGGGGAGATGGGGAGGGGGGAGGGAGGGGGAGAGGGGTGGGGGAGAGAGGGGAAAGAGTGGGGAGGGAGAGTGGTGGGGAAGGGGGAGAGACGTGGAAGAGTGGGGAGGGAGGAGGAGAGGGGTAGGGGGAGTGATGGAAGAGGGACAGAGGGATAGGGGGAAGGGGGTGGGGGGGAGAGGGAAGGGGGTGGGGTAGAGAGGGATTGGAGAGGGAGAGGGGTGAGGGGAGGGAGAGGGGGAGGAGAGAAGGGGGAGAGAAGTGGAAGAGTGGGGATGGAGGGAGGGGTAGCGGGAGTGGTGGAAGCGGGACGGGGGAGTGGTGGAAGAGGGACAGAGGGGTAGGGGAAGAGGTGGGACAGGGAGGGGAAGAGAGAGGGGTGAGGGAGGGAGAGGGGTGGGGTAAGGGGAGAGAAGCGGAAGAGTGGGGAGGGAGGGGTAGAGGGACTGGTGGAAGAGGGACAGAGGGGTAGGGGAAGGGGGGTGGGGGAGAGAGTGATGGGTGGGAGAGGGAGAGGGGTGAGGAGAGGGAAACATAGAAACATAGAAATTAAGTGCAGGAGTAGGCTATTTGTCCCTTCGAGCCTGCACCGCCATTCAATATGATCATGGCTGATCATCCAACTCAGTATCCTGTACCTGCCTTCTCTCCATACCCCCTGTTCCCTTTAGCCACAGGGGCCACATCTAACTCCCTCTTAAATACAGCCAATGAACAGGCCGCAACTACCTTCTGTGCCAGTGAATTCCAGAGATTCACCACTCTCTGTGTGAAAAATGTTTTTCTCATCTCGGTCGTAAAAGATTTACCCCTTATCCTTAAACTGTGACCCCTTGTTCTGGACTTCCCCAACATCTGGAACAATCTTCCTGCATCTAGCCTGACCAACCCCTAAAGAATTTTGTACGTTTCTATAAGATCCCCCCTCAATCTTCTAAAATCTAGCGAGTACAAACTCAATCTGCTAAAATCTAGCGAGTACAAACCGAGTCTGGGGCTGATCCTATGGGTGAGATGCCAGTTTAAAAAAAAAATTTTGGGGGGGGGGGGGGGGGGGGGGATTTGATTAAAAATGTGTACATAAACACGACGAAATGTAATCAGGAGTTTCTATAAGATCCCCCCCCAATCTTGTAAAATCTAGCGAGTACAAGCCGAGTCTATCCAGTGTTTATTCATATGAAAGTCCTGACATCCCAGTAATCAGTCTGGTGAACCTTCTCTGTACTCCCTCTATGGCAACAATGTATTTGAGCATTGGGCATTGTGACATCACACGATGGAACGTTCACCAAGGGCTGGGGCTGGGGCTGCTTCTATGGGTGAGAAGCCAGTTTATTTTTGAAATGTTGGGGGGGGCGGGGGGAGAAGGATTTGATTAAAAACGTGTACTTAAACATGACGAAATGTAATGAGGAACGGATACTTAGAAAGAAAAGTGAAATCTCTACCGAAATGGAAAAGATGTCGGCGATTCTGCGTCTGGTTTCGGAGTTGCAGGGAATCAAAGGAAGAAATGCAGTCGGAAGCCGTACATGTAAATGGATCCATTCCGATTGGACGTCCGCGAGCATTGGGCATTATGATTGGACATCTGCGAGCATTGGGCATTGTGACATCACACGATGGAAACGAATCAAAAGGCAGAAAGGCAGCCGGACTGCAGGCACACAGTTTTATATATTAACTAGACCAAGTGCAGACCCGTTGGGTCTGTTTCCCCAACGGCGTTTGCGGGGGGGGGGGGGTGAGAAGAGGGGAGGGAGGGGAGAGGAGGAGGAGGAAACGGGATAGATTTGGGAGGGAAAGGAGAGCGGGGTAGGGGGTGAGAGATGGGGAGAGAGATGTGGGGAGGGGGGATGGGGAAGATTGGGAGGAGGGAGGGAGGGGGAGAGGGGTGGGGGAGAGAGGGGAAAGAGTGGGGAGGGAGAGTGGAGGGGAAGGGGGAGAGAAGTGGAAGAGTGGGGAGGGAGGAGGAGAGGGGTAGGTGGAGTGAAGGAAGAGGGACAGAGGGATAGGGGGAAGGGGGTGGGGGAGGGAGAGAGGGAAGGGGTGGGGTAGAGAGGGAAGGGGGGTGGGGGAGAGAGGATGGGAGAGGGAGAGGGGTGAGGAGAGGAGAGGGGGAGGAGAGAAGGGGGAGAGAAGTGGAAGAGTGGGGAGGGAGGGAGGGGTAGCGGGAGTGGTGGAAGAGGGACGGGGGAGTGGTGGAAGAGGGACAGAGGGTTAGGGGAAGGGGTGGGGGGGAGAGAGGGGAAGGGAGGGGAAGAGAGAGGGGTGGGGGAGGGAGAGGGGTGGGGTAAGGGGATAGAAGTGCAAGAGTGGGGAGGGAGGGGTAGGGGGAGTGGTGGAAGAGGGACAGAGGGGTAGGGGGGATGGGCTGGTGGTAGAGAGGGAAGGGGGGTGGGGGAGAGAGGGATGGGTGGGAGGGGGAGAGGGGTGAGGAGAAGGAAACATAGAAACATAGAAATTAAGTGCAGGAGTAGGCCATTCGGCCCTTTGAGCCTGCACCACCATTCAATATGATCATGGCTGATCATCCAACTCAGTATCTTGTACCTGCCTTCTCTCCATACCCCCTGATCCCTTTAGCCACAAGGGCCACATCTAACTCCCTCTTAAATATAGCCAATGAAATGGCCTCAACTACCTTCTGTGCCAGTGAATTCCAGAGATTCACCACTCTCTGTGTGAAAAATGTCTATAAACATTGTACTACCGTGTACCGATCTGGCTGTATTTTGGCAACTTCCTCTCGTCTCTTGTGCCATTCTGCTCATTACTGCTTCTCAACGTTGCTTTGTGTTGTTCCTTGAACATCCAGCAACTCGATTGCTCCCATCTCTTTGCATGATGTAAAAAAAAGAGAAAGATATTTATCACGATGTAGATATTCATAAACTTGTAAAGGTAATTTCATCTATTGTAGACATTTATAAACTTCTTAAGACAATTTTACTTCGGAGTCACGTGAGTGACTACGTGAAGAACCCGCTCAGTGCGCAGGCGCGACATTACGCCAGCAGTGCAACAGCGGCTGCCACGGGAGCTAGGCTGTCCCGTTACAGGATGAACCGGACCGTCTGGTGAGTACCCTGAGGTCGGGTTTTCTTTTACAGGTGAGCCTTTTTCTGCTTGTGTTTTTTACAGGCAGAGAAAAGGCTCTGGAACAAAACTGTCCCCCGTTTTCCCGTTGGGGAGGGGGGCAGCAACAGGCGGTGGGAGCGTTACCCGGTGTTCCGTAATTCCCCGACACCGTGCCGAGGCCAGCCCGCTAGTACCTGAAGCAGCGGGCTGGACGCATAGCCACTCGAGAGGCATCCGGCAGGTGTTCCTGATGTCGGACGGGACGTCTCTCCACCCGCACGGGGGGAGAGAGAGCCGCCTGAGCCGCTGGAGCGGCTCACGGAGCAGTGCCTGCGAGACGCGCTGCTTGAGGGGCGCTCTCGCATCTACAAGGCAAAAGCTCCAGAAGAACCTGTCCCCCGCTCGACTCCAGCGGAGGAGCGTTCCATTGCAGGGGGGGGCAGCAACAGGCGGTAGGAACAATTACCGGTCGCCCCGCTATCCCCATCACCGCGCCGAGCCCAGTCCCGCTAGTGCCTGAACTGCGGGCTGGATGTCTAGCCATCCGAACAGGCATCCGGCCGGTGGCGTCCGATTCGTCGGACGGGGACATGTCTCCACCTAAATGGAGGAGAGACAGCCGCCTGAGCTGCATCCAACAGCAATTGGAGCAGCTCCAGCGAGATGCGCAGAAAGAGCGCTCTCGCGGAGGGAGGTCAGGCACCCCCTCCACAGTGCCTCATGCACTGCCCTCTGCTCCCTCATTACTGGAGGCTAGCATTGGTGACCAGGGCTGGGCTGGTCTGGAACAGGGGCAGGCGGACGAATTCGGGAGTATGCCAGGGGTGCAGGAACATGAAGAGCTGTTGGGTGTGATGGACCGCTTGTAGCAACCCCACGGGCTGGAGCACCGCTGGAACCAAGAATGGCGGCCAGCATCAACCATTACTGGAAAAGGTGCTCGCTGAGGTGCTGAAACAACACAGCACCAGAAAACGGTGAAGCCCTCAAAGTAAAAAGTGTCAACAGCCAAATCTGGGGGCATGTGGGTCACACATCCAGACCCAAGAACTCAAGCTACAGCGGATCCTAAGGCTCCTGACGTCAGCCATCACAGCCTTTGCTCGTTCCGTGGAGACCACGGAGATGGATACGTGCCAGCATTAATGTGTACCACACAATTTGAGATCAACAATCTCCAGAGGGAAACATAAGACCTGCCCTGAATCCCAAATTTGCTGGCTTGTGTAAAGCCCCAGCTGCGGAGACGGACGCGCTGCTATTTGGGAAAGATTTCAATAAAAACTGAAGGAGATGCAGGAAGCATCAAAAACCTTCGGCCTAATGAGGGCAGGCCCCGGGACGAGCAAACCAAGACCTCCGATACCCAAGTGGCAGCACCCCACGGCATCCACCAGTCGACGTCCGCAATATGGGACTGGTGAACGCTTGGGGTCCGCACATTATCCCCAAAGATCTTTCAGATCAGGGCCCGCAGCGGACCCTCTGGAAAATGCGCCTCCCCCCAACATCGCCAGCACGTCAGAACAAAATCTTCAGGAAAATGAAGAAAACAGAATCGCCAATAACCATGGAGGTAGGTGGGTCTGGTCCCTACCAGCATATAGAGAATAAGGGTGCTTATTAACAGGGGGGAGATTACACTTGTTTAAAGAAGCATGGGGTATGGTCACGAGTGACAAGTATATACTCAACAACATTACAGGATATAAAATACAATTCATGTCAGAAAAAACGCCGCCAGTTCAACAATGGCCCCAAAGGGTATTTCTCCCTCCGTCAAAGAGAAACGTGAGGGACAAGCTGAACTGGTGAGACTTATCACAAAGGGGGTCATCGAAAGACCAAACATGAACCTTTGGAAATTGTATCGAATATATTCACTAAAACCAAAAAAGATGGTGTCTGTCGCTATCATCATTGACTTAACATCACTAAACAAATTTGTTAAGTATATACATTTCAAAATGGGACATATGTTACTGCCAAACAACTGAATTCCAAAGGACACTTCATGGCAAGCATTTATCTTAAAGATGCTTACTATCTAGTACCCATATACAAGGATCATCGCAGATACCTAAAATTTATCTGGATGGTACAAAGCATTGCCCTATGGGCGAACTTCAGCCCAAGATTATTCACCAAAATATTGAACCCAGCCATGGCAATACTAAGAAAACAAAAACATATTGTCATGGCATATCTGGAGGATATTCTCATAGTAGGGAAAACGATGGAATTGGCTGTGGCAGCAGTATCAGCTACAAAACAGCTCCTCGAAACTCTGGGGTTCGTCCTACATCCAGATAAATCTAAGTTGAAGCCATCCACTATCATGGACTACCTGGGCTTCACAATTAACTCAGTCCATATGACTGTTACCTTGCCAAAGGCAAAAATGGTTGAATTAGCACAATCATGCAACAAATTAATGGTACCAACGCGACCAACTATTCGACAAGTAGCAAGAGTAATTGGGGAAATGGTAGCAGCATTTCCGGCTACACAATTCGGACCTTTGCACTATCAAAAAATTTACAGAGAGCAAAGGTACGGGGCAATAAAACGACATACAGGTCACTATGATCGTGTCATGAACTTACCCACTGAAGCAATATCAGAGCTACAGTGGTGGGCAGAAAACGTTTGGCATAGTTTCAGCCCTATCTTTATCACTAACCCTACTTTAGTTATTCAAACAGATGCCAGTGCTCAAGGCTGGGGAGCGACTAACTTCCATATCCAGCACAAGTGGTAGATGGACTAAACTAGAGTCATCATTACTACTTACACTGGGCATTAACTATCTAGAGATGTTGGGCACCTTTTATGGTTTTAAAAGCATATGTATCTAATATGCAGCACTTGCATGTTCGGTTACAAATTGATAAATACTACGGTGATGGCTTATATTAACCATATGGGTGGCATAAAATCATTATCATGCGACAAATTGGTCAACATGATTTGGCAATGGTATGTCGAAAGACATATTTGGCTATCAGCTACTTACCTACCAGGTAAGCTAAACACCCATGCCATGAGAAAATTAAACGCCTGGGTTGCAAGTTTGAACAGACCTTACCTGGAACTGGGATTGTCCAAACAAACCATCACCACCATGTCGGCATCCCTTCGAACATCCACCAAGAGGCAGTACTTAACCAGCATCAAAAAAGGGAGAAGTACTGCCAGGAAACATGGACAACATACGCAACAGCTACAGCCACCAACATACTGGAGTTCCTGGCCATCTACACCACGATGTAGGGATCAGCTACAGTGCCATCAACACAGCGCAGAGTGCTCTTTCTGCTTATCTCAAACCAGCGGCAGGACAACAGGCGATGGGATCCCATCCACTGGTGGTAAAACTGATGAAGGGCATTTACAATATCAAGCCCTAAGCCCAGGTATACCCATATTTGGGATATCAGTGTGGTCCTGACATATCTCAGGGAATGGCCACCAGCCAGATCCCCCGGCCTCGAGCAAGCTACACTAAAGACGCTTAGGTTGATGGCACTTGTATCCGCTCAGAGGGTCCAGTCACTACCACCTATTGCGACTGGACAACATGATCACAGCTCCAGACCAGATCTGTCGTTATCCAGCGACTGGTCAAACAGAGCAGACCAGGAACACCTAATCCAGTTGTGGCTTACCCACCAGAACCACGGTTATGTGCCATGACCTACCTACTATCCTACATAGACACAACCAGAATATTCGAGGGAGATGAAAAGCCTTGTGGGTCAGTCACAAAAACCTTATGGTGGGGTACGAGCCAAACCATTGCGAGATGGCTCAAGCAGGTGCTAGAAACTGCTGGGATAAACACTAACATGTACAAATTTTATTCCACCAGGGCAGCATCCATGTCGACGGCTAAAGAATGGACATGCCTATACACCACATCCTGGCTACAGCAGGATGGTGGGAAGGGAAAAGACCGTTCAGAAATTTTATAATAAGCCGTTGGCAAAACCTGGTTTATTTGCAGTAAAGATTTACGAACTGCAAATATTTAATTTAAGCCCAGGGGAGCAACTTAATTCTTTGTTGTTATTGTTTAAAAAATACCATTGTGTTTTTCTACAAATAGACTCATTGGTTCATTACGATAACACTTCCTCCTCAAGAACTTCGGCAGTGAGTGAAATGAAACTGTTACACGGTTTGAAATCACAGAGCTTTGAAATCTTCACGTAGTCACTCACGTGACTCCGAAGTAAAATAGTAAGATTAAACGAGAACTTACCAGTTTGATGTTTGATCTGTATTTTATGAGGAGTTACGATGAGGGATTACGTGCCCTCCGCTCCCACCCTCATTATATGGATCAAACTAATAAATTGATGTCTCCTTATCTTTACTATGTTTACTTCAAAATAACTGTGTCTATCTGTGATTCCACACCGCTGCTTGGAAGTATGCCGCGCCTGCGCACTGAGCGGGTTCTTCACGTAATCCCTCATCGTAACTCCTCATAAAATACAGATCAAACTTCAAACTGGTAAGTTCTCGTTTAATCTTACTATTATATATATAAATGAATTTACCTATAATTTTTTTAAAAACATTACACAATTATGTACCATTTTGTATGTAATTTGGAAGCTTATTGTTGTGTCTCTTGTTCCATGCAAACTTCCATTAATTTTTGAAGCTCCTCAAGAGGTTCAGTCCTTTCTTGTTCTGTCTCTTGTTCACTTCTGCTCCATACTGCTCTCAACATCTCTTTACAGTGTCCATCACCATCATGCAACTTGTTTGCTCCTGCTTCTGGGCATGAATTTAAAAAAGGAGATATTTTATTACAATGTAGATATTTATAAAATTCTATCTGTCAATCCATCAACATACAAATAAAAAAGAGATTTTGTATCATATACCAATTTCGGTGTTTTCTATCAATTTCTTGTTGTGTTGCTGGTTCCCTACTTGTCCTCATTTATTTCTCGCAGATCCAAAGACGTTCAGTCTAAATATCTCGGATCCAGAAATGAGGCGACAGTGACAGCTCTAGACAAAAAGGCAGCATTTGAATGGTATTAGGGCATTCTGATAAAACTGAAGTAAATTTGTATCAAGGATAAAACAAAACAATGCACGGGTCCGAAATAATTTCAAATACTGACCTTTCATCCATCTTAAGATCTGAAGTTGATTTTCACTGATGGTTACAGAATTTTCAATTCCACTGCAACTCCTGAGAAAATGCAGTCAATGCTTACAAACAAAATAACTCGACAATAGACCAAAGTGGAAAGTAACACTCATGTCAAACAACAGCAAAGGTAACGATAATTTCTTACAAGGCAGAAATTAACCACATAACCTTGATACGCAATGCCATTACCAACACCAAATCCTCAAACATCAATATCTCGGCAATCATCATTTACTCAATAATTGACTCAACAATTGAACTGTACCTGATACATATACCCTAGATGTGCAAGCCTGTGGTTTTATATCTTGCAGCAAATAATCCATCTGCAAGCTTTATCGTGAAGCATGAGAACAGCTCCAGCAACTTTCTATCCAAAAATCAAATACAACTGGTAAGATTTTACGTCACTTAATGTGTCCTTGAAGCTTTTTCTGAGGCAGCATTTTAAACTTTTGTGTGCAGAAATGTGATTCCTGTGTTAAACATCCCTTGTTGAACTGAGGAGCAATAATCAAAAGTGTCGAAATTCTGGACATTCAGTTCCTTCCTGCATCGCTTTTTGCCTTCAGTTTTGCGTTCTTTCATTGACTTTAGGAAAATTTGAGCACTTAATGCAGCAGTCATTTCTCAACAAAGCATTTGTTTAATTACAACATTCCTGGTTGATGTCCCATCCTTCAGGAACACTTTTACTTGTTCCTTCACCTTTCCTCTGCTAAGAGCTACATATAGTTGGCCATGTTGAAATACTGGTTTCTCAAGGTATATCAAGACCTTCTCCATGGTTTGTCCTTGTGCCTTATGAATTGTCATCGCAAAACTCGACAGAATAGGGAATTGGCTCCGCCTAATGGGAATGTTTTCATCTTCTGACAAATTGATCTTCATCCTAGGAATTAGAACAATCTCTTCATGTTGATTCTAGCAACTATGAGATTATTGTGTAGCTGTTCTACAATCAACCTCGTTCCATTGCATAGCTTTGGGGGTTGCAAGTTTCTGATTAAAACAATTGGAGATCCTTTCTTCAACTCCAATTTGTGTGGTGGTAATCCACAAATCTCGACTGAATCGAGGAATTCCATTGGGAAGTGAGTTGAATTTATTCCGTCAGTGACAGAATTGGAAGAATAGTACTCCCTCATGGTTCCAGGGAAGCGTCTGACACACGCAGAATTGATTCTTCTCATCGTATCATTGTGAGGAACCAAGATACAATTGTTAGAGAATAATGTTGCAGGGTGGTCAAATGCTGGATAGATATAATCAATGCAGTCATCCAGTGTTCTTGCTGAGAGAACCATGTCTTCTGGAATGTTAATTTCATTGTCTTCATTCTTTGCAATCTTGTCCTCTCCTACATCCAACACAAATTTAGAATACTCACCCTTTCCTTCGCTCAATCGCATATTTCTCTTCAATTCAAACTTTGTGAAAGTCCGCCACAAGTACGATGTCTTGATGCAGGCGTTTTGAACATCAATATCACTTCCCATCTTCACTACAGGAAGGAGTTGTCGAAAATCACCACAACAAATGGGAGGAATTCCGCCAAAATTATCCTTTTTGCGGCATACATCTTGAAGAGTTCTGTCCACCGCTTCAAAGCACTCCCTCCTAATCATTGGACACTCATCCCAAACAATGAGCTTCACTCTCCTGAAGAAATCTCCCGTTTTAGAGTTGCTGTTGATGTTGCACGTTGAATCCTCCGTCACATGGATGGGTATCTTGAATCGAGAATGTGCAGTTCTTCCACCAGGCATTAATGTGGCTGCGATACCAGACGATGCTACAGCAATGGCAATTTGACCTTGAGCTCTAACCGTGGAGAGGATCAAATTTATGATAAATGTTTTTCCTGTTCCTCCTGGTGAGTCAATGAAAATCATTGAAGATAGATCCCTTTGCAAGCAGTCGCACACATGGTCATAAACTTCTCTCTGCTCAGCATTCAGCAGAGGCTCATTCTCATCAACAAATCGCTGTTGTTCTGATCTATTGTCATTCAATTCATTAAGTAAATCAACATTTTCACCATCAATGTCCATCCTTTCATTTCTTGGTCGGGGCAAGGAAAAATTTTCCAGTGTGGTGTTGCAACTCTCAAGCTTGTCCTGAATATAAAACAGAGCCTGATCATGATGTCTGTCATCAATTGTGATATTCTGATCACTTTTTCTTCTTTGCTCGCTTTCAAGGTAATCCTCAGACATGCAATTCTTGAAGCGATCCCATAATTGTAGAGGATCGTTGATGTCAGTATTTGTCAGCAGAACAACAAACAAATCCCTGATTGCCCTGGGGAGACTTGTCATTTCAGCATCTTCCATTGCTTGTTGCCAATGGTCGTCAGCTTCCAACAAACCTCTTTCTCTGCAGACGTCTTTGAAGGAAGGAAGAATTACTCCATTATGTGTCTTCAAGGACTCGAAAGACACTGGTCCTTTCACGTGATGCATAAGCAGTCTCATGTAGAAGAGGTCACCTAGTTTTGGAGAAATGACATGTATTCGTCCAAGAACGTTGACTTCAAAAATACCTGGGAAGTTATCCACACTCTTCCCAACCTTCCTTCTTTGCCATCTCTTGCTGCTCCATGTATAAAATCGAGGTACATCAACGTACAATAGTGTTCTTGCAAACGGATCTTCAGAACTCGATCGAACAAATTCAGTCAAAGTGGTTCTCGCAATTCCATCATTCATCCCTTGCTGAGCAGCATCAAAAAATACTTGTTGTTGGTCTAGTAGATGTACATCAAGTCGAATGGCAGGGGGTTGTCTCTCATGAGTAAGAACTGCAACGACTGATGCCCCTGCCTCTGAAGGACCAATGTATCTTCCATTCATGTACTGTTTAATCTCGTCATTTACGTTAATTCCAAAAGCTGCCTGATCACATCCATTCAAGGTGTACTTGATGACGTATTTGATTGACTGTACAGAGCAGCATATTTCGACGTTGAGGTGACATTTGAAAGCCTTCAATAGTTCTGCATTATAGGGCACAACCCAATTAGAAGTAATAGTCTGTAACGAACGTCCTTCTTGATGTCCCTGAAATCCTAGCATTGCGGGAGATCTTCTCCTGTACAGAGGATACGAATCATCTCCATACATTGTGCTTTCGACAAATGGCAGAAAGGCAGCCGGACTTCAGGCACACAGTTTTATATATTAATAGATAGATAGATAGATAGATAGATAGATAGATAGATAGATAGATAGATAGATAGATAGATAGATAGATAGATAGATAGATAGATAGATAGATAGATAGATAGATAGATAGATAGATAGATAGATAGATTAGAAGATAGATCGATAGAATAGATAGATAGAAGATAGATAGGTAGATAGGTAGATAGATAGATAGATAGATAGATAGATAGATAGATAGATAGATAGATAGATAGATAGATAGATAGATAGATAGATAGATAGATAGATAGATAGATAGATAGATAGATAGATAGATAGATAGATATCTAACTCTTTCATGAAAGCATCCAGAGAATTGGCCTCCACCGCCTTTTGAGGCAGAGAATTTGACAGATTGACGACTCTCTGGGTGAAAATGTTTTTCCTCATCTCCGTTCTAAATGGCCTACCCCTTATTCTGGTAGAGCACCAGAGACCTGGATCCTCAGAATACAGATACAGGATAACGGGAATAATGTTTGGTGCATGATAAAGTCCAGTAAAGTCCGATTAAATATAGTCCGAGGGTCTCCAATGATGTAGATGTGTATAATGTGTATATGATGCGTACAAAATCATGAGAGGAATAGACCAAGTAGATGAAATGTATAGAAAGGAACTGCAGATGCTGGTTTAAACCAAAGATAGACACAAAATGCTGGAGTAACTCAGCGGGACAGGTAGCATCTCTGGAGAGAAGGAATGGGTGACGTTTCGGGTCGAGACCCTTCCTCTCAGAGTCTCTTGCCCAGAGTAGGTGAATCGAGGACCAGAGGACATAGGTTGAAGGTGAAGGGGAAAAGATTTAATAGGAATCTGAGGGGTAATTTTTTCACACCAAGTGTAGTGGGTGTATGGAATGAGCTGCCAGAGGAGGTAGTTGAGGCAGGGACTATCCCAAGGTTTAGGAAACAGTTGGACAGGTGCACGGATCGGACAGGTTTGGAGTGATATGGACCAAACGTGGGTAGGTGGGGCAAGTATAGCTGGGATAGGTTGGGCAAGTTGGGCCGAAGGGCCTGTTTCCTCTACAAAACGG
>NW_022630868.1:0-47372 GCF_010909765.2 Amblyraja radiata | reverse complement strand
CACTCCAAGAATCCTTGTGCATCTCAAATTTCAGCATCTTACATATCCTCAATATTCATTGTTCCACCATCCTTCTGCTGCCTTAATCTCAGCATTGAAATTCCTTTTTTGCCCCTCTACCCCTTTTCCACAATTTTTCATTCATTTGTTCTAATATCTCTTTATGTCACAGGGCAACTAATTTTGTTTGATTACATTCCAGTGATGCTCCTGCACCAATGCTAAAGTGTTTATGTAAATTCAATAGTGTTTGTTTAATCTAATTATTTTCTTCAATCGCTGTAAATATGACAACTCAATAACATTTTTTCACTGTACCTCGGTACATGTGATAATTAACTAAACTGAACATTTTAAGCACAAGAGTAGAATATGGAGAGAGAAATAATATATGTAGCCTGACGTGCCTCAGCCATTCTATCAATTGACAATTACGATTGTTTCTGTTCCATAGCTCAAAGACCATGGTGCTAAAGAAGCATAAATCATGGATTAAAAAACAACTGCTCAGTAATTGTATAGTTCCTCTCTTAAAAGTGGCAAATTAAATGCAATTAAGGGGGATTTTAATATATTTTGACATATTGTGCTATTTTTTGCAACAACATTTTTCTGTTAATTGTTTGAAATGGCAGCAAGATTAACTGACTACTGCATATGAAGTGTACATGATTATTCATTATGAACATATTTAATTGGCTTCCTCATAACGTGTACAGGAAAATTATTAAGTGTGCAACATGGATTTTAAGTCCAGTCATGCATAATCTATTAAATTTATACATGTCACCGGAAGCCTTGCCATAACCAGTATATCAAAAATGAAGACATGGGTCTATATTTTTAATGTCATTTAAGTTCTACTCTGGGGACAGCTAAGTGACATTTAGGTTGGAAATGCTGCTTTTCAGATGAGTCACTAAAGCCCCTGTCCCACTTACGTGTCCTTGGCACGCTAATTACGCGACCCCGTGGTCGCGTTGAGCCGCAACGTTCCCGCGAAGGTCGCGCGCGACTTCATTCAACCGCACAGCCATCTGGAGCACGTGACGTCATTTGAAGATGGACACTAAGTGCTGGAGTAACTCAGCGGGACCAGCAGCATCTCCGGAGAGAAGGAATGGATGATGTTTCGTGTCGAGACCCTTCTTCACGATGCTGAGAAAGTCGTGAACAGCACGTACAGTGAGTTGGTCACACCACAGGTAAAAGATAAGAGGACAGAAAGGGAACGGGTGGCCAATAGCCAGCATAGCAGTAGGCAGGTAGTGCAGGAGTCCCCTGCGGTCATCTCCCTCCTAAACAGGTATACCATTTTGGATACTGTTAGGGGAAATGGCTCATCGGGGGAAGGCAGCAGCAGCCAAGTTCATGGCACCATGGGTGGCTCTGCGGCAAAGGAGGGGAGAAAAAAGAGTGGAAGGGCAATAGTAATAGGAGATTCAATTGTAAGGGGAATAGATAGGCATTTCTGCAGCCGCAAACGAGACTCCAGGATGGTATGTTGCCTCCCTGGTGCAAGGGTCAGGGATGTCACTGAACGGCTGCAGAACATTCTGGAGAGGGAGGGTGAAATGCCAGTTGTCGTGGTGCATATTGGCACCAACGATATGGGTAAAAAAAGGGTTGAGGTCCTACAAGGTGAATTTAGGGAGCTAGGAGATAAACTTAAAAGTAGGACCTCAAAGGTAATAATCTCTGGATTACTACCAGTACCACGGGCCAGTCAGAGTAGAAATAGGAGGATATTGCAGATGAATACGTGGCTTGAAAAATGGTGCAAGGGGGAGGGATTCAAATTTCTAGGGCATTGGAACCAGCTCTGGGGGAGGTGGGACCAGTACAAACAGGACGGTCTGCACTTGGGCTGGAATGGAACCAATGTCCTTGGGGAAGTGTTTGCTAGTGCTGTCGGGGAGGATTTAAACTAATGTGGCAGGGGGATGGGTACAAGAGCAGAGAGGCAGGGGGGTGTAAAATGAGGGTAGAAGCAATAGGTAGCAAGGTGAAAAGTAAAAGTGGCAGGCAGACAAAACCAGGGCACAAATCAAAAAGGTCCACTTTTCAACATAATTGTATAAGGAGTAAGAGTGTTGTAAAAACAAGCCTGACGGCTTTGTATCTTAATGCAAGGAGCATTCGTAATAAGGTGGATGAGTTGAATGTGCAGATAGTTATTAATGAATATGATATAGTTGGGATCACGGAGACATGGCTCCAGGGTGACCAAGGCTGGGAGCTGAACATCCAGGGATATTCAATATACAGGAGGGATAGACAGAAAGGAAAAGGAGGCGGGGTAGCGTTGCTGGTTAGAGAGGAGATTAACACAATAGAAAGGAAGGACATTAGCTTGGAGGATGTGGAATTGATATGGGTAGTGCTACGAAACACTAAGGGGCAGAAAACGCTAGTGGGAGTTGTGTACCGGCCACCTAACAGTAGTAGTGGAGTTGGGGTTGGCATCAAACAGGAAATTAGAAATGCGTGCAACAAAGGTAAAACAATTATAATGGGTGACTTCAATCTGCATATAGATTGGGTGAATCAAATTGGCAGGGGTGCTGAGGAAGAGGATTTCTTGTAATGTATGCGGGATATTTTTCTAAACCAACATGTAGAGGAACCAACGAGAGAGCAGGCTATTCTGGACTGAGTATTGAGTAATGAGGAAGGGTTAGTTAGAAGTCTTGTTGTGCGTGCCCCCTTGGGCAAGAGTGACCATAATATGGTTGAGTTCTTCATTAGGATAGAGAGTGACATTGTTAATTCAGAAACAAGGGTCCTGAACTTAAAGAAAGGTGACTTTGAGGGTATGAGACGTGAATTGACCAAGATAGACTGGCAAATGATTCTTAAAGGGTTGACGGTGGATATGCAATGGAAGGCATTTAAAAACTGCATGGATGAACTACAACAATTGTTCATCCCAGTTTGGCAAAAGAATAAATCAGGGAAGGTAGTGCATCCGTGGATAACAAGGGAAATCAGGGATAGTATCAAAACAAAAGATGAAGCGTACATATTAGCCAGAACAAGCAGCCTACCAGAGGACTGGGAGAAATTCAGAGTCCAGCAGAGGAGGACAAAAGGCTTAATTAGGAAAGGGAAAATAGATTATGAAAGAAAACTGGCAGGGAACATAAAAACTGACTGCAAATGTTTTTATAGATATGTGAGGAGGAAAAGATTAGTTAAAACAAATGTAGGCCCCTTGCAGTCAGAAACAGGCAAATTGATCATGGGGAACAAGGACATGGCAGACCAATTGAATAACTACTTTGGTTCTGTCTTCACTAAGGAAGACATAAATAATCTGCCGGAAATTGCAAGGGACCGGGGGTTAAATGAGATGGAGGAACTGAGTGAAATCCAGGTTAGCCGGGAAGTGGTGTTAGGTAAATTGAATGGATTAAAGGCCGATAAATCCCCAGGGCCAGATAAGTTGCATTCCAGAGTACTTAAGGAAGTAGCCGCAGAAATAGTGGATGCATTAGTGATAATTTTTCAAAACTCTTTAGATTCTGGAGTAGTTCCTGAGGACTGGGAGGTAGCTAATGTAACCCCATTTTTTAAAAAGGGAGGGAGAGAGAAAACGGGGAATTACAGACCAGTTAGTCTAACATCGGTGGTGGGGAAAATTCTGGAGTCAGTTATTAAAGATGGGATAGCAGCACATTTGGAAAGTGGTGAATTCATTGGACAAAGTCAGCATGGATTTATGAAAGGTAAATCATGTCTGACAAATCTTTTTTTATTTTTTTTAAAATTTTATTTATTAGAAGTGAGTACAATGCATTGGTACAAAAACGATGTTAACATATTACATTCTCTGTACAACTTCCCTTTTTTTTTTTTAAAAGAGAGCAGTGAGAAAGGAGAGAAGAAAAAGAGGTTGTGAAAAATGAAGAATAGATTAGTGAGCGTGGGTGAAAAACCAATAAAGAAAAAGTGAAAGAAGGAAAGCAGGAGGGAGATTATTCCATTGCCACAGTGAGATGTTTTTTTTTAAATATTCTAAATCATCTTTCACCCATACCTGAAACTGTTGGTTTTCATGATACTATGTCACCACATGAATCCAAGAAATCAATAAATGGGGACCAACTCCTTAAGAACAGGTCTTGTTTGTCTAGTAGGAGTAGTCTCATTTCTTCCAAATGTGCTGTGTCCAGCATATTACTGATCCACATTTTAAATGTTGGTATATTAGCATTTTTCCAAAATTTAAGTATAAGTTTTTTTCCTGTTATTAACCCATAATTGAAAAATGAGTTTTGGTGTGTATTTAATTTGTTCCCATCTCCACTTACTCCAAATATAATCATTTCGTGTTAGGTTCCATTTTTGTCTTAAATAACTTTGAGAATATGTCAAATACTAGACCAAGTGCAGACCCATTGGCTCTGTTCCCCCAGGGGAGGGGGGTTTAGGGGAGGGACGGTGGGGGAGGGGATGGAGGGGAGGAGGGGGGGGAGAGAGAGAGGGGGGAGTGGAGAGGAGAGGGGGGCGGAGAGGAGGGGGGGGAGGAGAGGGGGGGGGGAGAGGAGGGAGGGAGGGGGAGGAGAGGGGGGAGAGGAGGGGGAGAGGAGAGGGGGGAGAGGAGAGGGGAGAGGAGAGGAGGGGGAGAGGAGAGGGGGAGAGAGGAGAGGGGGGAGAGAGGAGAGGGGATGAGAGAGGAGAGGGGATGAGAGAGGAGAGGGGATGAGAGAGGAGAGGGGGGGAGAGAGGAGAGGGGGGGGGAGAGAGGAGAGGGGGAGAGAGGAGAAGGGGGGGAGAGAGGAGAGGGGGGGAGAGAGGAGAGGAGGGGAGAGAGGAGAGGGGGGGAGAGAGGAGAGGGGGGGAGAGGAGAGGGGGGGGGGAGGAAGAGGAGAGGGGGGGGGGGAGAGTACCTTTTTATTTCAACCCAAATCCCCCAAACAACCATTTGCAGGCAGCGCTTTTTTACTTTAACCATATTTTAATTTTCAAACCACATTAAGGGTACTTACTCACAGTTGTGTGGACATGTGTTCAGTGTTATTCACAGCTCAGAGAAACGTGACCCTCTGCCTTCCTCCAGCTTGCAGACTAATTGAGGCACACCACTTCCTGGTTTTATAGTCCATCCCCCCTGCCGCCAGCGGGGGCAGCAGAGAGAATGGGGAATTTTGTAAAATCATTAATATCTCTATCATTTTTCATCGACTGGAAAAATCCTCAGCACACATGCGGCAGAGGGGGTCTCTGAGCGAGGTGGCCAAAAATGACGACCGTAGGTGGCGTCGTTCTCTCGGAAATCGCAGCACAGATCGCCAAAACCGGTCAAGAACAGACATTTAGTAATATAGATATCACACCAGAATTTATAAAGTTTTGAACAAGAGACAAATGAGTGTGTAATATTGGCATTTGAGAAAGACATTTATCACAAATGGGAGAAATATTTGGATAAAATGTATTCAACCTAGTTTTGGAATAATATAATCTATGTAATACTTTAAATTGAATTAAGTTATGTCTAGCATTGATCGAACATTTATGTATATGTATCAAATATTTTTCCCATGTTTCTTTTGAGATTTTTATCATTAATTATTTTTCCCAGTCTTCTCTAATTGCCTCTGTTGATGGTAATTCTATATTTAGAATACTGTTATACAAGTATGATATTCATTTTGTTGACTCCGCATTGATATTCATTACTTCTTCCAGTGGGTCTAAAGTTATACTTTGGAATCTTGGTATATATTTCTTCATAAAGTCACATACCTGTAGGTATTTAAAATATTGATTGTTATTCAATTTAAATTTTGATTTTAGTTGTTGAAATGATAATAAATTTCCCAACTCATACAAATCACCTACCTTTTTAATTCCCACTTTTTCCTATTGTTTATATGTTTTATCCATACCAGATGGTTTAAATACTGGGTTATTCACTATTGGTGTTAACACTGATAAATTTCTTAATTTTAAAGTTAATTTTATTTGTTTCCAGATTCGTATTGTATTTTGTATAATTGGATTCTTCTTATATAACATATTATTCAGCTTCATTGGGGAAAAAATGATCGCTCCTAGATCGTAGGGGGCACAATCCTCTTTCTCCATTCTTATCCATTCCAACTGTTGAGCAGTACTGTCCAACCAATAAATTATATTTTTAACATGTACTGCCCAATAATAGTATAGAAAATTAGGTAATGCAAACCCCCTCACCTCTTTGGGTTTGCACAAGTGATTTCTTTTAAATCTATGTGCTTTATAATCCCAAATAAAATTTAAAATATTCAAGTCTAATTTTAAAAAAAAGTGTTTTGGTATATATATCGGTATAGATTGGAATAAATTTATTATTTGTGGTAGCGCTATCATTTTTATAGCGTTTATTCTGCCGATTAGTGACAGTGGGAGCGTTCTCCAAAATTTAATCAGTGAATCAAATGTATTTAATAATGGTATAAAATTAGCATTAAATAATGATTTATATCTTCTAGTAACTTGAATACCCAAATACTTAAATTTTTCCGTTGCGATTTTAAATGGAAATTTTAATAGGTGATTCGCTTTCTGGGGTTTTAATGACATAATTTCACTTTTATTCCAATTTATTCTATAACCGGAGAAAGAGCCAAATTCCTCTAATAGATTTAATAGATTCGGGATGCTCGTTTGGGAGTTTGTAATATATAAAAGTATATCATCTGCATATAGTGATATTTTATTAATAGTATCCTTAGTATTATATATACCTGAATATCCGGATGCCTTCTTATCCTTTCAGCAAGCGGCTCTATCATAAGTGCAAATAGCAGGGGTGATAAAACACAGCCCTGCCTATTGCCCCTCGATAATTGAAATTTTGAAGATAATATATTATTAGTTAGTATTCTTGCCATTGGTTTATCATATAGTAATTTAACCCATCTGATAAAATTCTCTCCCATATTAAATTTTTGGAGTACTTTGTATAAATACTGCCATTCTACCTGATCAAATGCTTTCTCTGCATCCAGAGATATAACTGACAAGTCTTCCTTTTCCGTTTTGTATGAATGCATTATATTAAAAAGGCGTCTCAAATTGTTAGATGATTGTCTTTTAGGTATAAACCCCGTTTGGTCCGGATTTATCAATTTATTAAAATATTTACTCAATCTTCTTGCTAAAGTCTTGCTAAAATTTTCTGATCTGTATTTAGGAGTGATATGGTTCTATATGAGCCCGGTTCTTCTAAGTCCTTATCTTTTTTAGGTATTAATGTAATTGTGGATTCGGCTAATGTTTCTGGTAATTTATTTTCGGTAAAGGCATATTTATATAACTTAAATAACCGTGGTACCATTAACTCCTGGAAACCTTTATAGAATTCATTATTAAAACCATCTGGTCCTGGCGTTTTCCCATTTTTCAGCTCTTTTATTGTTTCACTTATTTCTTCCCTTGTGATCTATGCTCCTAATTCCTCTTGTTCCAAAATATCCAATTTTGGCAGATTACAATTATCTAAAAAATCTACAATTATATTGTCTTCTATTTTAATTTTAGACGTATACAAGTTTTGATAAAATTGGGCAAACCTTTTATTAATATCCTGGGGTAACGTTAATAGTTCCCCATTCTCTGATTTGATTTTAGTAATCGTCTTTTCCTTCTCCTGTTTCTTCAATTGTCTAACCAGAAGTTTATGTGGTTTATCACCAAATTCAAACTGTGCCTGTTTTGTGATCTGAAATAATCTTATTACTCTTGCCGATAATATTCAATTAAGTTTAAATTTCAATAATGTGATCTTATTATGTTTATCTATAGTTGGGTCTTTTGCGTTATCTAATTCAAATATTTTAATTTCCTTTTCTAAAGTCTCTTGTTCTATGGAGTTCTTTTTATTTTGGTAACTTTGATATGAGATTATAACTCCACGTATAAATGCCTTAAAAGTTTCCCATAATAAAGATGGTGAAATGCCTGGTGTCTCATTTGTATCAAAAAAGAATTTCATTTGTTGTTTTAAATACTCATAACCTTGTGGATTATTAATTAACTGTGTATTAAAACGCCAAAACGATTTTATACCTGGCGTTCCCTCTAGTTTTAAAGTAAAGGTCAATGGTGAGTGATCAGAAATAATACTATTGTGATATTTAGGGTTAATCGTATAAGGAGTTAATTTTGTGTCCACTAAAAAATAATAAATTCTCGAATAAGTTTTATGTACCGCTGAGTAAAATGAGTATTCCCTTCCCGTAGGGTTGACTGTTCTCCATACGTCTGTTATATTAGTGTTTTTTATATATATGTTTAAAAATTCACTAGTTTTAGATTTAACCTTACTCTTCCTTACTTTTATTGATTTATCTAAATATGTATCTATAACACAATTAAAATCCCCCCCTAATATTAAATTTTGGTAATTATACTCATCTATTATATCCGTGATTTTCTTTAAAAATTGGGGGTTATCAAAATTTGGTGCATAAATATTTATCAGAGTCAGTGGTGTAGAATATATTTCTCCTGCCACTATAGTGTACCTTCCTTCCTTATCAGATATAGTGTTATTTGATATAAATGGTATACCTTTCCGATTAATAATAGCCGTACCTCTAGCTTTAGAAGTAAATGACGAATAATAAGTTTGGCCTATCCAATTTGCTTTTAGTCTCATCTGTGTTTGTAATTTCACATGCGTTTCTTGTAAAAACGCAATATCCACCTTTAAAGATTTTAATTGAGCCATAATCTTACCCCTTTTAATTGGATCATTCGCACCCCTAATGTTCCAACTACAAAATGTGATTCCTCCATTCCTTTTTCCCCTAATGTCTTGCATTCTTAATTAGTTTTGCTAGTTTTAATTCATGTGGTGTGGTTAAATACCTTGAGGTTTTGGGTGTGGGGTAACCGTCCCCTATTAACATTATTTTACATCTCCTCCGTCTATTGAACCTCCATAGGAAGAAAAAAGAAGTGCGTTGAAAAATACATAGAAAAAACAGAATACTATTATTAAGTAAACCATATAACAGTGAATTGTAATTTTAAAAAAAGAGTGATTTTAAGGTATCAAAAATGGGATACCTTAAATTCTCGTTGCCACCTAAGGTGGCCCGAATATTATTGACTTCCGCCGTTGGAATTGTACATTGAGCTCAGCCCCCAAATTAAGCTGTCCTAGACAATATCATGCCATTTCCCCTTAATTTAGCCAAAAATCTTAACCTACATAGAGAAAAAAAAAAAATGTAACCAGTCAGGAAAAAAAAAACAAAAAAAAACAACAACCAAAATTTCATCATAAAAAATTATCATCATCATTACTTTTCTTTTTTTTTTTTTTTGAAACTATTTTTTATTGGAGATAGGTACATAACCAAATTACATCATTACAGTCTTACATTTTTAAATTGATAATATTGTCAATTATTATTACATTGTCTCCAATACTTTTTGCCTTTTTTTTTAAAAACTAGATAGAACTAAAGAGATAGATGAAGTAAAGAAAGAAAAGAAAGAGAAGAAAAACAAAAAACAAAAACAACAACAACAAAAAAAAAAAAAAAAAAAAAAAAAAAAGGTAGTTAAAGAAGAATGGAAAAATTTATTAAAATAAAAAAGACTTCATTCGAGATATATTCGTACATTTCAGAGTATAGTATTTCATCCATTCTGTAGCCCGCGTGCTAGTCAGGTTCCTGTGCTGAACCATTCTGACCCTTTAAGTAATCAATAAAAGGAGACCATGTTCCAACGAATAATTCCTGTTTGTCCAACAGGGAAAATCTGATTCTTTCCACGTTTAAGGTCTCCGTCATTTCTATAATCCACATTTTGATTGTGGGGGCCGTAGGGCCTTTCCAAAATTTTAGAATTAATTTTTTTCCTGTTATTAAACTATAATCAATAAAGTTTCTTTGTGTTGTTCTAAGTGTTTGATTTAATTCTAATATTCCAAGTATTATTAATTTTGGATCTGGGTCCAATTGTGTGCTGGTTACTTTAGATATTATACTAAAAATATTTACCCAGAATTTTTTAATTTTTATACAGTTTGCAAACATATGAGATAATGTAGCTTCTAAATGTTGACATTTATCACATATAGGTGAGATATGTTGAAACATTTTATGTAGTTTTGTTTTTGAATAATGTAGCCTATGTATTACTTTAAATTGTATTAGAGAATGTCTGGCGTTTAGTGAACACTGATGTATGTGTTGCAAACTTTCTTCCCAAGTATCTTTCGTTATTACTTGATTTAATTCTTTTTCCCATGTTTGTCTGTGTAAGTCCGTCGAGGGAATGTCACTGTCTAATAAGATATTGTATATATAAGATATTAATTTTTCTGTATTAGGATGTTTGTTCCAACATTCATCAAGAATTTCTGAATTTCTAATTCGAAAATTTTGGGAGTTCGATTTTACATAATCTCTAAATTGAAGATATCTGAAATAATCATTTCCTCGAAGTCCATAAGTCTGTTGCAATTCCTGAAATGTCAGAAAAGTGCCTTCCTTGTAAAGTTGTCCCATATTTTTAATTCCATAATTCTTCCATTGTGTAAAACCCCCGTCCAACCATGAAGGCTTAAACAAAGGATTATTCACAATTGGAAGAAAAAGTGATAAATTATCTAATTTTAATGTCTTTTTTAATTGTTTCCAGATTCGTATAGCACTAAATATTATAGGGTTTTCCCTATAAATTTTTTTGTTTAATTTAGACGTAGCAAATAATATCGAACCGATATCAAAAGGTAAACAATCTTCCTTTTCCATTTTTAACCAGTCTGGTTGATGATCTATTTCTTCCAACCAGAAATTCATATTTTTAATGTTAACTGCCCAGAAATAAAACAAAAAATTGGGTAAAACCAAGCCTCCATTTATTTTTGATTTACACAAGTGTCTTTTGTTTATCCTATGATTCTTATAATCCCAGATAAAATCATTAACAATAGAGTCCAATTTAAAAAAAAAGTTTTTTGCCAGATATATCGGAATTGTCTGAAAAAGATATAATATTTGCGGTAAAAAAATCATTTTTATGGCATTGATTTTGCCTACCATTGAGATAGGAAGTGTTTTCCAGTATTGAATATTCTTATGTAGTTTGTTCAGTAATGGAGGGAAATTTGCTTTAAATAATGATGTATATATCTTAGTTACATAAATACCTAGATATTTAAATTTTTCATTTACTATTTTAAATGGAAATTGTTGTATTGTCTGTTTGTTATGTTCCCTTATTGGCATAATTTCACTTTTATTCCAATTTATTCTGTATCCTGAAAGTGAACCAAATTGGGTTATTAGCTTTAATAAGTTTGGAATACTAATTTCTGGTTTTGTAATGTAAATTAATACATCATCTGCGTATAGAGAAATTTTATTCACTGTGTCCTTTGTGTTATACCCATGTATTTCCGGATGCCCCCTAACTCTTTCTGCCAGTGGCTCAATAGCAAGCGCAAATAATAATGGAGATAATGGGCATCCTTGTCTACAACCTCTAGATAGGCTAAATTTAGGTGACAACCTTTGGTTTGTAAATATTCTAGCCGTGGGATTTGTATATAACAGTTTTATCCATGTACAGAATTTCTCCCCTAGCTGCATATTTTCCATCACCGAAAATAAATAAGGCCATTCGACCTGATCAAATGCTTTTTCAGCGTCAAGTGAAATTATTGCTAGATCTTCATTAATAATTCTCTTAGAATATATAATATTAAATAATCTTCTTAGATTATAATATGAGTACCGTTTCTGAATAAAGCCTGTTTGGTCAGGGTGTATTAATTTATTCATCACTGTACTTAATCTATGCGCTAGTATTTTAGTTAAAATTTTCTGATCTGTATTTAAAAGTGCAATTGCTCTGTATGATCCCGGGTCTTCCAGATCTTTATCAGCTTTAGGAATAAGTGTTATTATTGATTCATTTAAAGTGTCTGGAAGTTTCTGTTGAGTATATATATACTCATACAGTCTTTGTAAACGTGGGCTAAGCAAATCATAAATTTTTTTATAAAATTCGGAACCTAAACCATCTGGTCCTACTGCTTTACCATTTTTTAAAGAGCCAATAGACTCCTCAATATCCTTTATCGTAATCTCCCTTTCTAATAATTCTCTATCGTTTGAATCTAAACCTTTTAAATTACATTTTATTAAAAAATCTGCTATTCCTTCTGATTGTGCTACGGTTTTAGTTGAATAAAGGTTATGATAGTATTGGAGAAATCTATCATTTATATCCTTGGGCATTTTTAATAATTCTCCTGTCTCTGTTCTAATTTTATGAATTGTTTTTTCCCCTTCCATTTTTCGTAACTGACGTGCTAATAATTTTTGTGGTTTGTCTCCAAATTCAAAATGTAGTTGTTTGGTTTTTTGATAAAGTTTTATTACTTGTTCTGAATACATTTTATTTAATTTATATTTCAATACCGCAATTTTATTATGTTTTAAAGTAGATGGCATTCTCGCATTTTCTATATCTAGTTGCTTGATTTCAATTTCCAATGTTTGTTGCTTAATCCTGTTCTCTTTATTATAAAATGCTTGAGCAGAAATTAATGTACCTCGAACATACGCTTTAAACGTTTCCCACATAAGAGAAGTAGGTGTGTCAGGGTTGTCATTTACCTCAAAAAATATTTGAATCTGTTTAATAATATATTCCTGGCATGATCTTTCGTTCAAAATTTGTGGGTTAAATCTCCAATATGCTTGTTTCTCGGACATTCCATTTAATTTAATCATGAATGTTACAGGTGCGTGATCTGAGATTATAATGTTATGGTATTTTGAATTATAAATAAATGGGATAAACGTAGAGTCAACTAAAAAATAATCTATTCTTGAGTATGTTTTGTGTACTGGTGAATAAAATGAATATTCCCGTCCCGTTGGGTTTTCTATTCTCCAGACATCCTTAATATTAGTGGTATTAATAAATGAATTTAGAAATACACTTGATTGAGATTTTACTTTTTTTTGCCTTGATGATCTGTCTAAGTATGGATCTAATGTACAATTGAAGTCTCCTCCAATTATTAATTTATATTGTGTAAATTCAGGAATTTTATTAAATGTTTTATTAAAAAACTTGGGGTTATCAAAATTAGGCCCATAAACATTAAGAAGAATCACTTTTTCTCCATTTAACTCTCCAACTAATATAATATATCTACCATCAATATCCACTATTGTTGAAGAGTTCTTAAAAGGTATTCCTTTACGAATTAGTATTGCAACTCCTCTGGACTTATGGGAAAAGGAGGAATGATATGATTCAGCGATCCACTTAGCTTTAAGTCTATGTTGAGATTCCTTTTTAAGGTGTGTTTCTTGTAGAAATATTATATCTGTTTTGATTAAATTTAGATGTGCCAAAACTTTACCTCTCTTAATTGGTTCATTAATTCCCTTGACATTCCAACTACAAAATGTTATTCCCTGACCCCCTCTTATCATATTAACATCTTGCATATTGTTTCTAAGGTGGTCTATAACCGAGCAGAAGGTACAACACATAGAACCTGACCCTGCTCCCGAACCTCAAATAGATGAATTTAAAATCATATACATCGCTCTTCCGAACACATCTCCTTGTATTAATCTTATTTTTCCATTCAAACATTAAATTATAAAAATATTTAAAGTGAAAAAAGTGATAGAGTTGGTTAGTATAGGGTGAAAGAAAAAGAACTACATCTACAATTAGTGTAGTTAGTGATAGCCACACTAACATGGCTAGAATTCTAAAGACTTCCGTAGCCTTTGTAAAAAAAAAAATTTCCAGCTCCGTGCCCGAAGAAAAAAAAAAAAAAGATTATTTCTAACATTCAAATAACTTCTTTGGGAGTAACAAACTTATTTACATATCCATACATACACACACACGATATACACACATATATATACATATATATATATATATATACATATATATACATATATACCCACATGCATACATACATAAACACGTAACCCTGAAGAAAAGTTCAAAAACAGCAAAAATTCCCAACGTTATTATTCTCACATATCATATTAATTTTTTCGCTAAATCTATAAATTTAATTTTAAAATCGAAAAATAAAGAGAAAAACCGTTAAACTTTTTTATTGACGTAATCTAATTTACCTCTTGCATATCTTCCTATATAATATAAGTATGTAATTCATTTCTACGTTAATCGAAGACTATTTATTATTAATCATTGTTATCAATCATATACAGTATTAAATTTTTATGAGAAATGTTAATGTTAATAATTTTAGTGGTAATATAGATATTTAGTAAGTATTAGTTGTTACATATATAGTTAGGCATGAATATACAGATAATAATATTGATTAATAAACAAAAATACAAAGATCACGGTTTTATCCAATGTCCTCCGTCCATTTCGGTTTCCGAATGTCCTTAAAGCTCTTAAAAGAACTTTAAAGGTCCTTTTAGATCTGGCTTGACTCCTAAGGAGTAATGTAAATTCTTCCGTCTGTGGTCATGTTACTGACTTCTTTGGCATATTCCAGTGCTTTTTCATGGTCTGTAAAAAAGTGCTCCTTGGACTTGTAGAGGACTCTTAGTCTTGCGGGGTAAAACAAGCTGTATTTCAGATCAGGTACATCCTTCAGTATTCTCTTTGTCTCAATGAACAGCGCTCTTTTCTTGAAGACTTCTGCCGGATAATCTCGGTAAATACTGAATCTCGCACCTTCATAAAGGAGCTGTCCGCCTCGAACAATTTTCTTCATTATATCATCAAATTCATGATCCAATTGTACCTTTACGATAATTTGTCTTGGACGGGTATCATCTTGTATACGACGTCCCTGCGCTCTATGAGCTCGACCGAGTGAAGGTTTGTGATCCAATTTTAAGGCTTTTTGTAATAGGTCTGCCACAAAATCCCGAGTGCCCATTTCCTTCTCACTTCCTTCTTTCACCCCTACAATTCTTAGATTCTTACGTCTTTGACGCCCCTCCAAATCAATACACTTATCATTTAATTTGATCACCATATCGGAGAGGCGTTGGTTTTCAATAAGGAGTCGACTTACAGTTTCCGCACTTGTCGTCACCGAATTCTCAAGTTCGGTTATCGCTGTTCTATGCTGATCAAGTATGTGATAAATGGGGACCACCTCCGTTTTAACCTTCGTTTCCACCGAAACAAGCCTGGTTTCCAGCACTTCCATCTGATCCTTGATCTCTTCCTCCCTCGTCTTCTTCCAGATTTCCAGCATTTGTTGAACGGTAGAAAGCGTTTCTGCTTTAAAATCTACCTTAAAAGAGTCAAGTTCCTCTTTAAACTTCTCTCCAAATTTCTCTCCAAAGGTTTTCATTTCGGCAGAGAGAAAAATTTTAAGATCCTCCATTTCAGACTTTTTCGGTTTCGTTTTCTTCGAAGGGTCTTCCTGGGCCGTCGTTGTAACTGAGGTCGAGGCCTCTGTGAGGCCTTCCTCTTCCTTCTGCTGTCTCCCTTTACCGACTTTTTTTTGTGTCCCACGGGGGGGGGGTATGTTGTACCGACGACATATCTTAAAGTCGCGCGCCTGATGACGTCACGCAGGCAGCCGTTCAGATCGCGATCGCTGCAGGTAAGACCCGATTTTCTCCCGTTTTAAATTTCTTCGGCACGGAGCTAGTTGGCGCTGGACTCAAGCCTCCATAGCGCCACCATAGCGTTCATCATTACTTTTCCACGTAATCTCTTAAATACCCAAACTTTAAACCTTCTATAATTCTTATTCCTTACTTACAATCATGAAATCATAAGACATGATTGTATAGAATTTTTCGACGACGTAACTAGTAGAGTGGATAAGGGCGAACCAGTGGATGTGTTATATCTGGACTTTCAGAAGGCTTTCGACAAGGTCCCACATAAGAGATTAGTATGCAAACTTAAAGCACACGGTATTGGGGGTTCATTATTGATGTGGATAGAGAACTGGCTGGCAGACAGGAAGCAAAGAGTAGGAGTAAACGGGTCCTTTTAAGAATGGCAGGCAGTGACTAGTGGGGTACCGCAAGGCTCAGTGCTGGGACCCCAGCTATTTACAATATATATTAATGATCTGGATGAGAGAATTGAATGCAACGTCTCCAAGTTAGCGGATGACACGAAGCTGGGGGGCAGTGTTAGCTGTGAGGAGGATGCTAGGAGGCTGCAAGGTGAGTTGGATAGGTTGGGTGAGTGGGCAAATGCATGGCAGATGCAGTATAATGTGGATAAATGTGAGGTTATCCACTTTGGTGGCAAAAACAGGAAAGTAGACTATTATCTGAATGGTGGCCGATTAGGAAAAGGGGAGATGCAACGAGACCTGTGTGTCATGGTACACCAGTCATTGAAAGTAGGAATGCAGGTACAGCAGGCAGTGAAGAAAGCAAATGGTATGATAGCATTCATAGCAAAAGGATTTGAGTATAAGAACAGGGAGGTTCTACTGCAATTGTACAGGGTCTTGGTGAGACCACACCTGGAGTATTGCGTACAGTTTTGGTCTCCCAATCTGAGGAAAGACATTCTTGCCATAGAAGGAGTACAGAGAAGGTTCACCAGACTGATTCCTGGGATGGCAGGACTTTCATATGAAGAAAGACTGGATAGACTCGGCTAGTACACGCTAGAATTCAGAAAATTGAGGGGGAATCTTATAGAAACTTACAAAATTCTTAAGTGGTTGGACTGGCTAGATGCAGGAAGATTATTCCCGATGTTGGGGAAGTCCAGAACTAGGGGTCTCAGTTTAAGGATAAGAGGGAAGTCTTTTAGGACCGAGATGAGAAAATCATTTTTTACACAGAGAGTGGTGAATCTGTGGAATTCTCTGCCACAGAAGGTAGTTGAGGCCAGTTCATTGGCTATATTTAAGAGGGAGTTAGATGTGGCCCTTATGGCTAAAGGGATCAGGGGGTATGGAGAGAAGGCAGGGATGGGATACTGAGTTGGATGATCAGCCATGATCATATCAAATGGCGGTGCAGGCTCAAAGGGCCGAATGGCCTACTCCTGCACCTATGTTTCTATGTTTCTATGTTTCAGTCTGAAAGAAGGGTCTTGACCCAAAACGTCACCCATTGCTTCTCTCCAGAGATGCTGGCGGTCCCACTGAGTTACTCCTGCATTTTGTGTCTATCTTCAATTTTCTTGGCCTTGCTCTGGGAGTAGAAGTGGGGGCAGATCTGGACCGCAACGGCCGTGAGCCCCAGGCTGAGTTCGGCGATTGTTTGCCTGCTTCTGCTGCTGTTGTAGGTGAGACGTTGCATCGCACCAGGGACCTGGGCCTTTCCCACTTTGGCCGTCAGTTCCGCTACAGGCCATTGGCTCGTGAAGATTTCGTTTGGTACAGAAATTTTGGAGCCCCATGCGCACAACTACATACCCCTCCGCACTTCTCAGTGGGACTGGCCCCGCGCGGCCATACGATGTCCGTGCGCCTCAACACGATCACGAGGTCGCATAATTTGCGTGCCAAGGACACGTAAGTGGGACAGGCCCTTAACTGCGTTCTCAGTTGGAGATCAGGCATTAAAGATTTCATGGCACCATATTGAAAAATAAGGGTATTGTGCACAATATCTGTCCCTTCACCAAGACCTGAAAAGAGGCTCACCAAATTGATTGCTGAAATAGGAGATGAGATGGAGTTAGGCGTTTGGGAGAAAAATGCAGACTAGACACTTTCACAGTTAGAAGAATGAGTCTTGATCAAATTAACACATACAAAGTCTTTCCAGGGTTTGATAGTGCAGTGGATAATGTTTCCCTTGGCTGGGGCCACTGGAGTCAGTGGTCACTATCTCAAAATAAGAGTTTGCCTATTTTAGGACATAGATGAGAAGACATTTTTCACTTTGAGAGAAATGGGGCTGAATGCCATATTCCTTATATTATGTTTTTATTCCAAATATATTTAATTACTTGAATGTAACTTCCTGAATTGCCATGGTGGAATCCAAAATTATGTCTCCAAAACAATAGACATACGAGTCTATTGGTTTAACCACATTGCGACTACATTCTAACTTTGGACTTAACTAAATAGTAACTAAACACAGTGGAGATACTTCCCAATCACAAAGGCTAATTAACAAAAAATAATTCTGCTTTCAGAATGTATTTGCACAATCAGGAACTTTGGGAAGAGCATTTTATGAAAAGAAAAGTAGTTATTTAGCTTTTTAAACGTAGTAACAGTAATGACAAAAAGCAAACTTAAGGTTAAAGGAAAACTCTACCTTTAATTCCAAAGGTTTTTGCACATTTTCTGAGAGACTGGCAGCTACAGAAAATGACATTTGTGACGTTCAGCTTTCTGAATCGAAACCTACCGCAGAAAATCACTGCATTGGATTCAATTGAAATTGACTGACAAAACGAGTTCATTATTAAGCTAACTCAACTGTTAAGACTCCATTTTTAAAATGTTCTCCACTAAAATGAGTTCTGAGTGCATACGTGCCTTGAGTAGTGAACTGGACCTGTTGCTGTGCAATTCCTGCTCCTGGCTGTGACGAGAACAATTTTTATCTTTCTATTAGGTAAGACGTGGATGAGAATAAGAGACCAGTTGCACACTAAGAACTTGCAGGGGAAGGCATGCACGGTAATGGATCAAACCAGATTCTCATAATTTAATTGTCACCTTTTCCACCTGATTTATTTCAGAAATTAAAAACAATATTTAATCTATTCAAATTCCAATTACAAACAATCTTGCATAAAGCATAAGGTGATGAAAAAGTGGTGTTGTAGCCTCGCAAGGCTGGCCTAATGATCAGCAAACAATATGATTTTAAAACCCAGCAGGGGAATTCAAATTTAGTTAATTAAATAATCTGGCATTGATAAGCTTATATCAATCAATTCAGTAATTGGGAACCATGCTATATCACTCACAATTTTATTTAGATAAAGAGATTCACTTTCCTCAACATGGTGTTCTACATGTGTTTCGGACTGATAGAAATGGGATTGATCACTCTCTGTCCTCTAAAATTTGCATTAGGGTCAGTTCAAGGTCAAATAATGAAAGACTATGAATTTTAAATTCTATGTCACACATGTGAATTAAAGAAGTTATTATTGCTCACAGTTCATTTTCCACTGAGAGTCTTGGAACAGGAATGCTGTCTTCCTACACCGTGGAATTAGAGACAAACTTTCAGTATGGGACATTTCAAATTTGCTGGTCATAGAGTGATACTTACCCACTTGCCCACACCGGCCAACAATGTCCCAGCTACACTAGTCCCACTTGCCTGCACTTGGTCCATATCCCTCCAAACCTGTTCTATCCATGCACCTGTATAACTGTTTCTTAAACAATGGAATAGTCCCAGCCTCAACTACCTCCTCTGGCAGCTTGTTCCATACACCCACCACCATTTGTGTGAAAAAGTTACCCCTCGGATTCCTATTATATCTTTTCCCCTTCACCTTGAACCTATGTCCCCCAGTCCTCAATTCCCCTACTCTGGGCAAGAGACTCTGTGCATCTACCCGATCTATTCCTCTCATGACTTTGTACACATCAATAAGATGCCCCCTCATCCTCCTGCGCTCCATCCTCCTGGTCTCTCAAGATTTGTCCAGCACACTGTAATACTGTATACAGTAAAACTTCGTTATAACGGACCATAGAGGGGGAATGGATTCAGTTATTGATGATTGTCCAGTATAACCGAGGAAGGTATTATCTTTGTACAAGTAGCAGAAGCAAACATCTGCAGTTGCTGGTTAACACACAAGTTACCTTAGTTACATGTTACAAGCACGTAACTCAGCAGGTCAGGCAGCATCTCTGGAAGAAATGGATAGGTGATGTTTTGGGTCGAGACGTTTCTTCAGACTTTCAGTCTGTAACTGGGCGTGGAATCCAGGTGAGTCGAGGGCCTGGCCTGCTGATGGCTGGGAGAGAGGTAAGGATCGGCAGAGTCAATGGTCACTGCCCGTAGGCAGCCAGAGTGCAGGTAAAGGTGGGCCATGCCGGTGGCAGTGGCAGGTGTGGCCTGGAAACTGGCGAGGAAGCTTCGTGGACCGGTAGTGGTGTCAGACAGTCCGGCCCGAAATGGGGCGAGCTGGAGACGGCTTATGGGCAGCTGCGGCTGCAAGCAGCAGAGGCGGCAGCATGTACCAGGGTTGGTGTGGGGGCAGCCAGCGCTGCAAGTGGCCGGCGAGAGAACGCTGCAAACAGCCGGGGAGGCAAGGTGTGCCAGGGGAGGCAACGCGAGCTGGGTGCGGTGTGGGGGCAGCCAGGGCTGCAAGCAGCAGGAGAGGTGGCATGAGTCAGGGGTGGTATGGGAAGCCATCAGTAGGTCAGTCCGCTAAAACCGAAATCCGTTACAATGTGGTCAGTTACAAAGAGGGTTTACTGTATATACTTACCCCAATGGAATGATGAAGGAACTATAACAAGAGCTGCAACTATGGGGTAAATGTTTTGTTTTGTACGCAGTACAACATTTACAGTGCATTCAGAAAGTATTCAGACTACTTCACTTTTTCCACATTTTGTTACGTTACAGCCTTATTCTAAAATGGATTAAATTCATTTTTTTTATCATCAATCTACACACAATAGCCCAGAATAAAGAAGTGAAAACAGGTGTTTAGAAATATTTGCAAATTAAAAAGAAATAACTGAAATATCACATTTACATAAGTATTCAGACCCTTTACTCAGTACTTAGTTGAGGCACCTTTGGCAGCGATTACAGCCTCAAGTCTTCTTGGCTATGACACTGCAAGCTTGGCACACTTGTATTTGGGTAACTTCTCCCATTCTTCTCTGCAGATCCTCTTGAGCTCTGTCAGGTTGGATGGGGAGCGTCGATGCACAACTATTTTCAGGTCCCGCCAGAGATGTTCGATCGGGTTCAAGTCCGGGCTCTGGCTGGGTCACTCAAGGACATTCACAGACTGGTCACGAAGCCACTCCTACATTGTCTTAGCTGTGTGCTTATGGTCGTTGTCCTATTGGAAGGTGAACCTCTGCCCCAGTCTGAGGTCCAGAACGCTCTGAAGCAGGTTTTCATCAAGGATCACTCTGTACTTTGTTACGTTCATCTTTCCCTCGATCCTGACTGGTCTCCCAGTTCCAGCCACTGAAAAACATCCCCACAGCATGATGGTGCCACCACCATGCTTCACCGTAGGTATGGTATTGGCCAGGTGATGAGCGGTGCCTGGTTTCCTGATGCTTGGCATTCAGGCCAAAGATATCAATCTTGGTTTCATCAGACCAGATAATCTTGTTTCTCATGATCTGAGAGTCCTTTGGTGCCTTTTGGCAAACTCCAAGCAGGCTGTCATGTGCTGTTTACTGAGGAGTGGCTTCGGTCTAGCCACTCTACCATAAAGTGTTCAAGAAGGAACTGCAGATGCTGGAAAATCGAAGGTACACAAAAATGCTGGAGAAACTCAGCGGGTGCAGCAGCATCTATGGAGCGAAGGAAATAGGTAAAGTTTTGGGCCGAAACCCTTCTTCAGACTGATAGGGGGTGGCGGGGAGAAGGAAGGGAAAAGGAGGAGGAGGAGCCCGAGGGCTGGGGGATGGGAGGAGATGGCCCGAGGGCTGAGGAAGGGGAGGAGACAGCAAGGGCTAACAAAATTGGGAGAATTCAATGTTCATGCCCGCAGGATGCAGACTCCCCAAGCGGAATATGAGGTGCTGTTCCTCCAATTTCCGGTGTTGCTCACTCTGGCAATGGAGGAGACCCAGGACAGTGAGGTCAGATTGGGAATGGGAGGGGGAGTTGAAGTGCTGAGCCACCAGGAGGTCAAGTAGGTTCTTATGGACCGAGCGGAGGTGTTCGGCGAAACGATCGCCCAACCTCCACTTAGTCTCACCGATGTAGATCAGCTGACATCTAGAGCAGCGGATGCAGTAGATGAGGTTGGAGGAGATACAGGTGAACCTCTGTCGCACGTGGAACGACTGCTTGGGTTCTTGTTGGACCTGATAAAGGCCTGATTGGTGGAGTGCTGCAGATATAGTTGTCCTTCTGGAATGTTCTCCCATCTCCACAAAGGAACTCTGGAGCTCAGTCAGAGTGACCATCGGGTTCTTGGTCACCTCCCTGACCAAGAGACCCTTCTCCCTCGATTGCTCAGTTTGGTCAGGCGGCCAGCTCTATGAAGAATCCTAGTGGTTCCAAAGTTCTTCCATTTAAGAATGACGGAGGCCACTGTGCTCTTCGGGACTTGCAATGCTGCAGACATTGTTTTATATCCTTCCCCCAGATCTGTGTCTCGACACAATCCTGTCTCAGAGGTCTACAGACAATTCCTTTGTCTTCATGGCTTGGTTTTTGCTCTGACATGCACTGTCAACCGTGGGCCCTTATATAGACAGGCCTTTCCAAATCATGACCAATCAATTTAATTTACCATTCGTGGACTCCAATCAAGTTGTAGAAACATCTCAAGGATAATCAATGGAAACAGGATGAACCTAAGCTCAATTTTGAGTGTCATAGCAAAGGGTCTGAATACTTATGTAAATGTGATTTCAGTTATTTCTTTTTAATTACTTTGCAAACATTTCTAAACACTTGCATTCGCTTCTTCATTCTGGGGAATGTGTGTAGATTGATGATTAAAAAATGAATTTAACCCATTTTGAAATAAGGCTGTAACGTAACAAAATGTGGAAAAAGTGAAGGGGTCTGAATACTTTCTGAATGCACTGTATTTGAAAATTGTATGCAGACCGGGTTAGTTTTGGGAAGTATTTCCACTTTTCATCATTATCAAGTTCACAAAGTTAAAACTTTTTCATGCATCAGTGCAATTAGACAGTCTTTAGAAGTATTTTTACTTCAATAAATGTTCCTTATGCGTGCAAGCTCATAACATTTTGTTCTGCAAATAAGCTAGAACAAGAAAATAAGATCATAATTAGTATCTGGTTCATTATCTGCAAGTAAGCTAATTTTAAATAACTTACAATGATTTAGAAAACCTATACAGAGCTATTTTGTAATTACTTTGCTGTATTTAGGTTCTTATCAATTAGTTCATTTGGCTGCTGAATGGGGTATCTGGTAGAGCTGTTACCACACTGCTCCAGCAACGTGGGTTCAATCCTGACCTTTGTTGCTGTCTTTGTGGAGATTGCAATTTCTTTATGTGACTGCATGAGCTTCTCCCCCACATCCCAAAGACATGCAAGGCAATAGGTTAATCGACCATTGCAAAGCACTCTAGTGTATAAGAGAGAGGCAAAATCTAGGAAGTGGGTGGATCGAGTTGTTGGGATCATGGGGAGAATAAAAATAGGATTGGTAATAGTTTGCAGTAAATAGCTGCTTGATGATCATCATGGGCTTGGTGGGATAAAGTGTCTGGTTCTGTGCTGCATGACTCCATTGAAGTTGAACAACAATATAAATTTAAACTGAGTTTATCATTAATTCCAGGGCTTAATTTGTTTGGATCCACCTCTGTAAGCAAGTGTAATTAGCATGAACTAAAAATTGAGATTTAATTCACTCAGGGGCTTTGGTCAGTTTTGCTGGATAACACAATGGTGCATCAGTTAGTGCTGTAGCCTCAAGGCTCCAGGGACATGGGTTCAACCCTGACCTATGCTATGCATGGGGAGTTCATACATTCACACTGCAAAAAAAGATTGGCTTTGGTTCTCATATAATTTTTTTTTAAACTAAAGCAACCTGTTCTGGACGTTCAATTTGTGTTGAATGCTATCTACTCTAAAGATTCCATGAAGCATTATATTAGTTTTCGACAACTTTTATCAAATTGCAATACAATAACCCAGGCAACTGAACTGAACTGAACTGTAGGCCAATTAAATTAATCACTATTATAGGAATCTATTTGAATTCATCTATCTTTAATCTCCATTGTTAATGAAGGAATCAAATACACAGGACAAGATGTTAAGAAGTCCCTTGTGCCAATAGGTGGGGAGCATTTCACGACATTCGTTGATTGTTGAGAGTGGTAGACGCTCAACATCTGTGGGGGGGGGCGGGGGGGGGGGGGAATGGATACGTATATCTTGGCCTGGGTAACCTTCAGGACAGTTGGGCACAGGACACATCATCAGTAGTGTACCCTTGCATCACTGGGTGTTTCGGCCTTTTAACACTATACACCCTCCACAAGGGCGGCCCGCTGCAGGATGATCAGCCCTCAGCGCGTCCCGTGTCAAACCGTCCCAAAGATTCACCCTGAAATACTTGGGGCCCAGCATGGGTCTTTCCGCTTGAGCCAAATCCACCGGCTGCTTCTTTCAGCCGCCTCTGAGAGTGATCTTATGGTCTTCCGCAGAGCCTGACCGTGGATTCCAAGCTCCTTCAGCAGTCTGATGGGAGTTGACGCAACAAATCCTCTGCATCCCACTTCAACTGGATAGACTTTGGTGTTCCAGCCACGCTGCGTTGCCTCTGCTGCAAGCTTTGCGTAACGCAGCTTCTTACGCTCATAGGCCTCCTCAACAGAGTTCTCCCATGGAACTGTGAGCTCTATAATGTAAGCAGTCTTCTGTGAAGGGGACCAGAACACCAAGTCTGGCCTGAGGTTGGTGGAAGCAATTTCAGGTGGAAAAACTAGTTGTCGGCCGATGTCCGCCAGCATCCTCCAGTCGCGGGCCCTGCATAGGTTTCCTTCTTCTGATCTGGTGGAAGGATGTTTAGATGTTTTCTGTCCTTCTCGGACAAAGGTTGTTGCCCTTAGGGGGAGGGGGTTGCTTGCTCTCGGAGGCAAGGAGTTGGTCGCACACCGCCTGTTCTCAAGGGCTGATGCCAGGCTTTTTAGTACCTGATTATGCCGCCACGTGTATCTCCCTTGCGTGAGGCTGGTCTTGCAGCCTACCATGATGTGCTTGAGGGTCGCTGGAGTTGGGCAGAGGGCACAGGTTGGATCCTCGCCGTACCACTGATGGAGGTTCTTTGGTGATGGAAGCACGTCATAAGTCGCTCTGATGATGAAGCTGATCTTGCTTGCTTCCATTTCCCATAGTTCTTTCCAGCTGATCTTCCTCCGCTCCACACCTTCCCACTGCATCCATTGCCCCTGTTTGGCAAGAGAGACCGCCTTTGCACTTCTTGCGGCCTCCTCTTGTCGCCGCACCTCCTCGACCACCAATGTCCTCCGCTCTGATGTTGTGGCCTTTCGCCAAGTTGGTTTACTTGTCGTAAGGCCAAAGCCTCCTCTTCCCTGCTGGACTTGCCCCACGATTTCTTTGTGTCTCAGGGCTGATGAAGCTTGCTGTTCTGCATCAGATGGCGTCCACTTCCGGCCAGTTACTAGGGGCTGCGCAACAGCACTGATGGTCTTGTCTCTAGAGTCCCTCAGTGTCATCTGAAGTCTTACTTTAGAACACTTGTATTCCTCTGTTAGACTAGTGAGAGGTAGTTCCAGGACCCCTTTGCCATATAGGCCGATGTTAGTTAGACATCGTGGGACCCCGAGCCATTTCTTCGCGTATGAAGTTATGGTTCGCTCCATCTTCTCCACAGTTGTTATTGGGGTTTCATAAATGGTCAGTGGCCACATTGTCCGAGGAAGGAGTCCAAACTGTAGGCACCAGAGCTTCAGTTTCCCAGGCAGTAGGGTCTGATTGATGTTCTCCAGGCCATTGACAATTTCTTGCCTTAGTTGTTCCACCTGCTCTTTATCCTTGAGACTTGCGTTGTACCATCTGCCCAAGCTTTTAACTGGCTGTTCAGACACTGTTGGTATAGGGTCGTCACCGATACAGAACCTTGTGTCTCTAAGCACCCCCTTGACTATGGAGATGCTTCAAGATTTACTTGGTTTGATCTTCATTCGGGCCCACTTGATGTTCTCCTGCAGCTTTCCAAGTAGCCGCTTGGTGCATGCTGCAGTAGTGGTTAGTGTGGTCATGTCGTCCATGTATGCCCTGATGGGTGGCAGACGGAGCCCAGCCCTGGTTCGTTCACCGCCCACCACCCATCTTGAGGCCCTGATGATGACTTCCATGGCCATTGTAAAGGCCAAGGGTGAGACTGTGCAGCCTGCCATGATGCCTACTTCCAAGCGCTGCCATGTTGTACTGAAGTCAGCTGTTGTGAAGCACAGCTGCAGGTCTTGGAAATAGCTCTTGACCAGTGTGGTGATGAGCTCTGGTACATGGAAAAAGGCAAAAGATTCCCAAAGGAGTTCATGGGGAACTGAACCAAATGCATTGGCCAGATCGAGGAAGATCACATGTAGGTCTCTCTTCTCCTTCTTAGCTGCTTGGATCTGGTGCCAGATCATGCTTGTATGCTCCAAGCAGCCCGAAAATCCTGGAATTCCTGCTTTCTGTACAGATGTATCAATGTACTTGTTTGTTACCAGATAGGTGGACAGCCTTTGTGATACAATGCTGAAAAAGATTTTTCCCTCGACGTTGAGGAGACATATTGGCCGGAATTGGCTGATGTCTGACGCATCCTTTTCTTTAGGTATTAGCACGCCGCCGGCCCTTCGCCATGCCTTAGGTATTGTTTGCTTCTTCCACACCACCCTCATGAGCTTCCATAGAAAGCGTAACACATCCGGTGCGTTCTTGTAGAGCTTGTATGGTACTCCATTTGGCCCCGGAGCTGATGCTGCTCTTGCTCGCCGGACAGTGTTCTCTACCTCTTTCCATCTTGGAGGGCTGGTGTCCAGGTTGAATTCAGGTGGTTGAATAGGCGGGATGTCATGTGGGATGACTAACTGCTCATGCCTTTTCGTGTCTTGGTGGGCCTTTTCCAGGTGTTCCTCCAATTCCCGTTTTGATGTTTTCAAAGTTCCACTTTTTTCCTTTGCGAAGAGGTCTTTGATGAACTTGAAAGGGTCTTTGTAGAACCGTGTTCTTGTGTGTTCTTTCTTCCTGCGAAGTTTCCTCAAGTTCTCTGCTTTTCGCAAGGTTGCCAATCGGCTCTTGATGTCCTCTCGGAGTAGCATGAGACCTTCTCTCTCTGCCTCAGTTGCTTTTTTCCATTGCTTTTTCAACTGTCTCCTCTCTCTGATTAGCCTCTCGATCTCCTGCTGCCTCCTGGACTTGATTGGTGTTGGTAATTTCTTTCCACCTCTCCCTTTACTCACCCCAAACCGTTCTTCTCCATAGCTGTAGATTGTGTTGCCCATCCTTTCAAGCTTTTCCACTGCTGTGCCCGCTTGTTGCTCCAAGATATGTATAAGGTAATAAAAGCTAACAAACAGCTCAGAATATGAGTCGCTGCACTATTCAAGTTGTAAAGTCATACAACACTAAAACAAGCCCTTCGTCCCACTATGCCCACATCAGTTTGTTCAGAGTCTCTGGAAGTTTCACCTGAATAAATCTATTATATTTGTTGTAAAGGCATAACATCATACTTGTTGGCAATCTAAAATGAAAATTTTAAAAATGCTGGAAATGCATAACAAGTCAGACAGCATCTCTGGGGAAAAATCTTTAATTTTTATCTTTAATTGGGGTATTATCCTCAAAACTGAATAAAGTATTAGCTTGGTTTTCAAAGAATGTCATCGCTTTCTCTTCTCCTATTACCATTTAGAAATTACAATTTTATTAAATATTATAAATCATTTTGTTTCTTAGAAAAATAACTCATTATTTTTTGATTATAAGTTTGCAATAATGAGAATGCAATGAAAGTTTACTGAATTAATTATTGTGGTTGTCATTGGAGGTGAGATTTAGCAGAATGAGCTTATGCTCTCTGAAGCTTAGAAGAGGGAGAGTTGATCTCATTCAAACATACAAAAATTATTTTGTAGCTTGAAGAATGGATGCATGGGTAATGTTGTTCATTACCAGGGAATGCAGAACAAAAGGATCACCCATTCAAGAATGAGATGAGAAGAAAATTCTTCACCCAGATTGCCGAATCTTTGAATTTATCTAGCCAAGCTTTCTGTGAGTCCCAGCTTCAGAGTGTATTCAAGACAGAGATCAAATATTTTACGGCTTGGTGGCGCAGCGGTAGAGTTGCTGCCTTACAGTGCCAGAGGCATTAAGAGATTTTTAAAATCTTTTTCCTCGACGGAGATGCGACCTTTCCATATCGTATCTCTGTTCCCATTGCAGCCTAACATCGAGGAGCTGGCAGCCTCTTGCTGGGGATCGACTTTGGGAGCTCCAACTGTGGGAGCCTGCAGACTTAACATCGTGGAGCTCAAGGTCCCATGGTTAGGGACTGACTTCGAGAGCTCCAACCGCAGGAGATTCGACTGCCCCGATGCAGGAGCTTCGATCGCCGGTTGCGGGAATTTTCGATCGCCGGCTACGGGATCTTCGATCGCCCCGACTTCGGATGGTTCGACTGCCCTAAACGTGGGAAAAAATGAGGGAAGAAGATAATACGTTACTGCCTTCATCACAGTGTGTTGTGGTGGATGTTATGTTAATTTTTATTTAGTTGTGTGTCTTGTTGCTTTTTTGGTATGACTGTATGGCAAATCAAATCCATTTTATGTTTTTACATACTTGACTAATAAATTAATTACAATACAATAGAATACGATAAACTAAATGGCTTCCTGCTGCACCAATTCATTATATTTTTATGAATTTACTGAAAGATTAAGAATCCAACTTCCATTTACCTAATTAAATTATATCAGATTTCTTTAAACTGAGATTGATGTATTTGCATAAGTTGATGTAACTTCCATACAATGAATTAATTGCTATTGAATGCTAATATAGCTCTGGAAATTAAGGATGACTGTGTCTCCACACAACTGTGCCTTTTTACAAAACAATTCACCTGAAATTAACACAACTGGTACAAACACCAATGGAATTTTAAGCATAAATTGTCTTAGTTAATTTAATTTTCTAATGCATTTCCCTTTGTTTAAAAATATTGAATTTAATGTGGACCATATTTCCTTTGGTTATACTAATGCAACTTTTGGTGAATTCCCAAAACAATGGATCTTTTGTGCCCAGGAATGCTAATTGAAAGGTTTAAAAGGTTTTAAAACTTATCTAAAAATATATTAATTAGCCACAAATCTGGAGTCCAACAATCAAATAGTTTTCAAAAGTCAATGTTATTCATTAAAATCAAGTTATTTACATACAACTGATGAAACAGTACAACAACAAATAACATTTTAAGGATAAAATCATTCAGAGCTGCATTAATCAAACTTTCAGACTCAAGGAACTGCAGATCTGGTTGACAAAATAAGACACAATGTGCTGCAGTAACTCAGCGGAAGTCTTGAAAGGAAATACCATCCATTCATGTTCTCCAAAGATGCTGCTTGACCCTCTGGGTTACTCCAGCCTTTTGTGTCTTTTTTAGAATCAAACCAGTTATTTTTCTGGTATAATCAAGGAGTACTTTCTTAACACAAATTCTAAACTAAATTCTAAAACTGAAAATTATACTGCCCAACTATATTACTGTTGATTTCTTCAGTTTCAGATTCTAGCTCGAAGCTAGTCTAATAACCAATATAGCTTCACTTTATAACATGCATTGCTCTATTCTGCGTTGGCTGATGAGAGCTGGCATATCCATGTGAGATCGACAGCAAACCAAACTCAACTCCAAACTCTTCGACCTAGGAGTCAGAACCCACCTCCTCTGCAATTGGACCCTCGGTTTTCTGGCTCAAAGATAGTGAGGATAGGTGACAAAACATCATCCTGATTATTCTCAAAATTGGAGCCCGCAAGGATGCATTCTCAACCCCCTACTAAGCACTCAGGTCTATGTGGTCAAATTTTGCTCTACTTCTTTTCAGTAATTTGCAGAAGACACCACTGTGGTGAACCCGATCTTAAACAATGATGGAATGGAGTACAGAAAGTCATAGTGGGCTCAAAAATGTGATGCCAAGACACCAACCTCTCCCTCAATGTCAGCAGGCCAAATGAGCTAATTATGAAACTTCAGGGAAACAAGGTAGTGTACATGCCTGAGTCAGCATGAAAGGTGCTGGAGTGGAGATGTTTGACTAAATTTCACTAACAATTTAGAACATAAAACAGTACAACACATTAATGTCCCACTATATCCATATAAACACAATGTCAATCTAAACTAATATGTAAATCACCTAGACAGAGATGTAGATGGGTTGGCGAGTAAGTTTGCTGATGACACCAAAATTGGAGGAGTTGCAGTTAGCGGGGAGTGTTGTCAGGAGATGTAGCAGGATATAGCCTTGTACATTCTCATTCAAATGTTTGATATTAACCATTAGCGGTAATGGCCCCCAGTAACGATTCATGAGGCACACCACTAGTCAAAGGCCTCCATCCGAAAATTAACCTTCCACCATCATCCTCTGCTTCCTTCCATGAAGCCACCTTTCTATCCCGTCGGCTAGTTCTTCTTGAATCCCATTCAATCTAACTTTCCAGAGCAGCCTACCATGCAGAACCTTTTCAAACACTGCAGAATAGAGTACATAGAATTATGAGGCGCATAGATAGGGTAGATAGTCAGTACTTTTTTCCAGGGTGGATAATATCCAACACTAGAAGGCATAGCCATAAGGTGAGAGAGGGAAACGTTAATGGAGATATGCGGGGACATTTTTTTTTTTTACACAGAGTGTGGTGGGGGCTTGGAACGCACTGCCAGGGGAAGTGCTGGTGGCAGATACGATAGTGGTGTTTAAGAGACTTTTGCATTGGCACATGGAAGTGCAGGAAATATAGGTATATGCATCATGTACTGGCAGATGAGATCAGTTTAACTTGGCATCATGTTTGGCACAAACATTGTGGGCCAAAGGGCCCATTCCTGTGCTGTACTGTTCTATCTTCTAGGTAATCTCATCTGCCTGAACATGATCTATATACCTCCATTACATGCATACCCATGGGATTCCTATCTATCCTGGACTAATCACATTGGAGTTACAGCCAAGAAAAACACTAATGGCTCTACTTCCTCAGAAGATGAAGGAAGTTGTGTATGTGTCCAATGTCACTTATCAACTTCTACATATAAAGCATGCTATTAGGATGCATCACAGCTTGGTTTGGCAATAGATCTGCCCAAGACCACAAGGGATTACAGAGGGTCATGCATGTAGTCCAGTCCTTGAAACAGACTAGTCTCCCCCCTCCATCTAAACCTCACACTGCCTCAGGAAAGCAGTCAAATTAAATCAAGGACCATTTACAACCCAATCATTCCCTCTTCTCCTCTCTCCCATTGGGCAAAAGATGCAAAAGCACATACAGAACCACCAAATTCAAGAGCACTTTATTTATCGTTATTAGGAGACTAGTGAATGATTATCTCAAATGGTAAGGTTGCAGCCCCGATCTCCCAACCAAGTTTCCAGGCATCTGTGAAAATCTGTCCTGGGCCCAGCATATTGATATAATCAAGAAGAAAGCTCGTCAACACCTCCAATAGCAGACAGATCTATATTGCAAAATAGTGGGGGGTTTTAATTTGATGAACTTCTTTTCTTTTGTTTGTTGCATGATCTATTGAGTATGCTGTTTTACAGATTTGTTACGTTGCTGAAGCAAGGAAGAATTCTATTATTTCGTTTTGGGACATATGTCAATAAAATACTCTTGACGATCTAGAGGAAAGGCCATACAGTTAGATTTTGTGCAATTATAGAGGATGGAGGAGGTGAATGAGGTGCCCCTCAGGGCTACGGCTCTGTCCGTGATGAGGAGGTGTTGTTGCCAACCGGATGGTCAGTCATGAGGAGGGGCTGTTGCCAATCCATTCTGATCAAGGTCTGCCAGTGAGGAAGTGAAAAGTCCACTTCCATAGAAAGGAGCAGATGACCAGAAATTTGAGGAGTTTCAGCAGGATCGTCAGTTCATGTCATAGGTGCAGAATTAGGCAATTTAGTCCATCATCTCCTCACCGCCATTGAATCATGGCTGATCTAACTTTCCCTTTCAACCCCATTGTCCTGCCTTCTCCCCATAACCTTTGACACTCTTCTGCCTTCTCCCCATAACCTTTGACACTCTTACAAATCAAAAACATGTCATTCTTCGCTTGAAAAATACCCATTGACATGGCCTCCACAGCCGTCAGTGGAAATGAATTCCACAGATTCACCATCCTCCTCACCTCCTTTCTAAAGGTTCATCCTTTTATCCAGAGGCTCTGGCCTCTGGTCCTAGACTCTTCCAGTAGTGGAAACCTTCTCCCCATATCCACTCTATTCTGGCCTTTCGCTATTTGGTAAGTTTCAATGAAGTATTCTAAGTTTCAATGAAGTCTTTTTCTTCTAAGCTCCAGTGATTACAGGTCAGAGCCATCAAACACTCACCATACTTTGATACTCAATCCATTCATACTCCACCCAATCATCCCCATGATCATTGTTGTAAAGAGACAGATGGTTGCTCAGAACCACTCTCTAGTTGGTTATAGGATGGTTCAGTTGCCTGATAACAGCTGGGAAGAATCTGTCTCCAATCGGTATGGTCTAATTTACTTAGAATAACTGGATTTTTAAAAATATATTCATTGTTGTTGTTGTGTCCAATGTGCCTGAAAAGCTACAGCAAGTAAGAATGTAGTTGTTCCAGTTCATATCCAGGGCATGTGATAACTAAATACTTTTGATCTGTTGTTTCATAAACATGAGTCCCTGAGCCAGCTAAGTGCAGAAGCACAACCTGGCGGCTTTCTACTTGCTGCTTATCAACAGCTTGCTGCCGGCAGCATGTTCTGGTTCAATAATCTGTCACCTGGCCCCTAGGTGGCTTGACATCAGTGGATCTTGTGCACAGTTAGAGGGTTAGAATATGCAAAATGCATATTTCTCTCACCAACCATAATCTGCATTGTTATATAGAGAAAAAAAAAATCTCTTTTGCAAAAATGTAGTTATGGCATTGATTACAAGATGCCTCTTGGTTTTCTTTATTGAAACCTTGTTTGGTGTGCTTACCATTTTCATATCTCATCAGTGTGCATCCTCTTTTTTTTTTACCAGCTTCCTTTAATCAGTTGTTAAGAGATATGTGCAATTTAAGGGTGCTTTCAATATTTTATTCCACCTCCGCCTAGTAATTGTTTCTAACCCTCCATCATAGCTTATTCATTTAACACTGTGGCGGCACAGTGGCAGAGCTGGTAGAGCTGCTGCCTCACAGCACCAGAGACCTAGGTTTAATCTTGAAAGTGGGATAACATAGGACTTGTATGAATAGGAGATCAATGGCTAGGGTAGGCTCAGTGGGCCAAAATATCAATTTCCATGCTGTATCTTTCAATTAATCAAACCCCCGAGCTTGGCCCACTCTACATACTAAAACTGGAAACAAGACTCTGAGCTATGCCTCTCTGTTAGATATTTTCTTTCAATGCAGTATTGTTATCTTCTACTGAAAATTAAATTTCTTCTTTTAACCCTAATGCACTTCCTAATTTTTATATTTGTTGCCACATTAATTAGAGATGGAGAGTATATTTGCTGCAAAACCACTAAATAAGCCCACACTGGTGAAAGCCTGGTCTCAAGATTGAATCCATAATGTATAGACTTGCACCGTGTTTTTAATGCTGTAGAGGTATAGATGAGTTTATCTCACTGGTGTGCCTTGTTAATTATGGTAATCATATTCTCACATTAGTACTGTCCATATGCCTTGAAGTGAAAGAAAATGTTATTAATTTAAAGGCTAGAGTCATGAAGGCTTACAGCACTGAAACAAGCTCTTTGTCCTATTGAATCTGTGCTCACCATCACACGCCCATTTTTACATTTATGAAAGACTCATTCATTTTATTCTCTCCATGATTCAGGTGAACCACCCACCAACTCCACTACACATCTTCAGACGAGGGGCAATTTACAGTGACTAATTAACCTACAAATCTGCACATTCTTCGGTTTAGTTTAGAGATGCAGGTGGAAACAGGCCCTTCGGCCCACCGAGCCCATGCCGACCAGTGATCACCTGTACACTAGTTTTATCGTGCACACTAGGGACAATTTACAGAAGCCAATTAATCTACCAACCTGCTTGAGTGTGGGAGAAAACTCGAGCACCTGGAAAAAACCCACGCGGTCACTTGGAGAACATACAAACTCCGTACAGACAGTGCCCATAGTTAGGATCAAACCTGGGTCAGTGGCGCTGTGAGACAGTAACCCTACCACCACACCACCATGCTACCCAGTTGTGGGAGGAAACCAGAGGAGTTGGAGCAAAACCCAAACAATCATAGGGAGAACATGCAAACAGCACACAGACAGCAACAGAGGTCAGCATTTGAAGTCGGGTTGCTAGGGCTGTGAGGTGGCAGCCTCATAATCTGTGTCACTGTGTCATCACATTTTTCTGTAGCTTGCCATAAAAGCCACTCAACTTCTAGATCAGATAAATAAGAACAACCTGGCCAATACTTTTTTGAATCAGTGCAAAACATTGTTGGAAAGAATAAAGGCTCTGTCCCACTTTCCCAAGTTACTCACAAACTCTCCCAAGTTTTCCCCTTGATTCAAACTCAGATAATTACAGTAATAGCCATTCGTAGATACTCGGGGCTATTTCTTTTACTTGTGGACATTCTTCAATATGTTAAAAAAACGTCCCGATTTACCTGATGCCCCGAGTTCCTACGGCTGGCATTACGAGCCTCTACGAAACACCTACGGACTCGCTACGGACATTCCCCGACATTCCCCGACATTTCCCGACATTCCCCGACATTCCCCGACATTCCCCGAGTTCGAATCAAGGGGAAACCTCGGGAGAGTTCGTGAGTAACTCAGGAAAGTGGGACAGGGGCTTAAGGACGAAGATACTGAGACAACACTAATTCTCATCTTTAACTGGATACATGATGATTGATACATGATGCCAAATGTTAGTAGTGGCTAAAGGGCTTGTCCCACTTGGAAATTTTTTCAGCAACTGCCTGCATCATTGACTGACGTATCAGGTCACTGAAAATTCATGGTGTGATGCGGTGTGATGCGGCGTAATGACGTATGGCGCACGGTGTTTTTCAAGTGTCGCAAAAAAATTTTTGTCGCCGCTGGATTTTTAAATGTTCAAAATCTTTTGGTGGCACTGATATGAAGCTGGCAGTTGGCGAAAAAATCGACAAGTGGGGCAGGCCCTTTAGCGGGTAGCTCTACTGTCTCTGATTCAGAAAATAGCAGGTTCAAGCCCAGTCCAGAAAGGTTGAGTTCAACAGTGGGTTATGGGCATTCAAGATTCAAGAGAGTTTATTGTCATTTATCCCTGCTTCAGCACAACAGAACATAGTAGGCATGTAACTTGTACAGGTGTAACCTTGCACTTTCAGGTGTCTGATGTTTATTTATCCTAACCAATAGATCTACAGCCATGCCTATCTCAGGAAAGACCGGTGTCAAACAGTCATTGCCCCAACACTTTTCTCACTGCTCCTCAATAAAACCTTGCATCATATTACGGACAATGACCTCTTGGGACTGTAGCTCATCTTCAAATCTAATGGAATACTGTTCAAGATACTGTGTCTATACTCCAGAACCAAGGTTACCTGAACCTCAGCAGTGTAGCAGTCATAGGCAGATGATAATTATGTTATGATACTCCGAGCTCAAGCTCCAAGGCATTGTCAAGTAATTCACTGTAGCCCAAAGGAGGACGTGCCTTGCCCTTAACATCCGGAAGACCAATGTCCTTTACCACCCATTCCCACAGCACCACTCTCTGACAATGAAAGTTGATGAGGAGACCCTCGAAAAAGTGAATGACTTTGCAGATTCTCCCTCTCGGTGAAGGTAGTCATCAATGATGAAATTCACTATCTCGGACTTATAAAGAACTGCAGATGCTGGGACCTTATTATTTTGGGGTGGCATTATAGACAATAGACAATAGACAATAGGTGCAGGAGTAGGCCATTTGGCCCTTCGAGCCAGCATCGTCATTCAATGTGATCATGGCTGATCATCCCCAATCAGTACCCCGTTCCTGCCTTCTCCCCATATCCCCTGACTCCACTATTTTTAAGAGCCCTATCTAGCTCTCTCTTGAAAGCATCCAGAGAAGCTGCCTCCTCTGAGGCCGGGAATTCCACAGACCCACCACTCTCTGTGAGAAAAAGTGTTTCCTCATCTCCGTTCTAAATGGCTTACTCCTTATTCTTAAACTGTGGCCACTGGTTCTGGACTCCCCCAACATCGGGAACATATCTCCTGCCTCTAGCATGTCCAAGCCCTTAACAATCTTATATGTTTCAATGAGAACCCCCTCATCCTTCTAAACTCCAGAGTGTACAAGCCCAGCTGCTTCATTCTCTCAGCATATGACAGTCCCGCCATCCCGGGAATTAACCTTGTGAACCTACGATGCACTCCCTCAATAGCAAGAATGTCCTTCCTCAAATTAGGGGACCAAAACTTTACACAATACTCCAGGTGTGGTCTCACTAGGGCTCTGTACAACTACAGAAGGACCTCTTTGCTCCTATATTCGATTCCTCTTGTTATAAAGGCCAACATGCCATTTGCTTTCTTCACTGCCTGGTGTACCTGCATGCTTACTTTCATAGACTGATGTACAAGGAACCCCAGATCCCGTTGTACTTCCCCTGTTCCCAACGTCGCTATTTAGATAGTAATCTGCCTTCCTGTATTTGCTACCAATGTGGATAATCTCACATTTATCCACATTAAACTTAATCTGCCATGCATCTGCCCACTCCCCCAACCTGTCCAGATCACCCTGCATTCTCATAGCATCCTCCTCACAGTTCACACTGCCACACAGCTTTGTGTCATCTGCAAATTTGGTAATATTACTTTGAATCCCTTCATCCAAATCTTTGATGTATATTGTAAATAGCTGCCGTCCCAGCACCAAGCCTTGCGGTACCCCACTAGTCACTGCCTGTCATTCTGAAAGGGACCCGTTAATCCCTACTCTTTGTTTCCTGTCTGCCAACCACTTCTCTATCGATGTCAGCAATCCACCCCCAATACCATGTGCCCTAATTTTGCCCACTAATCTCCTATATGGGACCTTATCAAATGCTTTCTGAAATTCCAGGTACACTACATCCACTGGCTCTCCCTTGTCCACTTTCCTAGTAACATCTTCAAAAAATTCCAAAAGATGAGTCAAGCATGATTTCCCCTTCGTAAATCCATGCTGACTCGGACCGATCCTGTTACTGCTATCCAAATGTGCGGCTATCTCATCTTTTATAATTGACTCCAGCATCTTCCCCACCACCGATGTCAGGCTAACTGGTCTATAATTCCCCGTTTTCTCTCTCCCGCCTTTCTTAAAAAGTTGGATAACTTTAGCTACCCTCCAATCCACAGGAACTGATCCTGAGTCTATAGAACATTTGGAAATTATCACCAATGCATCAACAATTTCTAGAGCCACTTCCTTAAGTACCCTGGGATGCAGACCATCAGCCTTCAGTCCCATCAGTCTATCCAACACCATTTCCTGCCTAATGTGGATTTCCTTCAGTTTTTCCGTCACCCCAGATCCTCTGGCCACTACTATATCAGGAAGATTGTTTGTGTCCTCCTTAGTGAAGACAGATCCAAAGTACCTGTTCAACTCATCTGCCATTTCCTTGTTCCCCATAATAAATTCACCTTTTTCGGTCTTCAAGGGTCCAACTTTGGTCATAACTATTGTTTTCCTCTTCACATACCTAAAGAAGCTTTTACTATCCTGCTTTATATTCTTGGCTAGCTTACCTTCGTACCTCATCTTTTCTCCCGTATTGTCTTTTTGGTTATCTTCTGTTGTTCTTTAAACATTACCCAAACCTCTTGCTTCCCTCTCATCTTTGCTACGTTATACTTCGTCGCTTTAATTTTTATACTGTCCCTGACCACCCTTGTCAGCCATGGTCATCCCTTTCTCCCCTTAGAATCTTTCTTCCTCCTAGGAATGAACTGATTCTGCACCTTCTGTATTATTCCTAGAAACACCTGCCATTTTTGTTCCACTGTCATCCCTGCTAGTGTATCTTTCAAGTCAACTTTGGCCAGCTCCTCCCTCGTGGCCCCATAGTCCCAGTCCCCTTTATTCAACTCCAACACTGACACCTCCGATCTATTTTTCTCCCTCTCCAATTGTAGATTAAACCTGACCATGTTATGGTCACTGCCTCCTAATGGCTCATTAACCTCGAGGTCCTTTATCAAATCTGGTTCATTACATAACACTAAATCCAGAATTGCCTTCTCCCTGGTAGGCTCCAATACAAGCTGTTCAAATAATCCATAACGAAGGCACTCTACGAAGTCCCTTTCTTGGGGTCTAGTACCAACCTGATTTTCCCAGTCCACCTGCATGTTGAAATCCCCCATAACAACCACAGCAATACTTTTACTACATGCCAATTTTAACTCCTGATTCAACTTGCGCCCTATGTCCGGGCTACTGTTTGGGGGCCTGTAGATTAGTCCCATTTGGGTCTTTTTACCCTTACAATTCCTTAGTTCTATCCATACTGACTCCACATCTCCTGTTTCAATGTCACCCCTTGTAAGGGACTGAATTTCATTCCTCACCAACAGGGCAACCCCACCCCCTCTGCCCACCTGTCTGTCTTTTCGATCGGAGGTATACCTTGAATATTCATTTCCCAGCCTGGCCCTCTTGCAGCCATGTCTCAATAATTCCCACAACATCATACTTGCCAGTTTCTAACTGAGCTCCAAGCTCGTCCACTTTATACCCTATACTTTGCGCATTCATATACAGTACTTTGACCTCCTTATTCACATCCCCCCTCGCAATTGGCCCTGACCCTACTCCATTGTCCAATCTCAAGCTTTCTTTCCCATTAATTCGAGAATCTTTTGTAATTTTTCCAGTAGCCACTTCCTCTTCAACTCCATCATTATACTCACAATTTGTCAATCCCTCCCCCCACTATTTAGTTTAACCCCACATGTGTAGCCCTAGCAAACCTGCCTGCCAGAATGTCGGTCCCCCTCCAGTTAAGGTGTAACCCATCCCTTTTGTACAGGTCACCCCTACCCCAGAAGAGATCCCAGTGGTCTATACATCTAAATCCTTGCTCCCTGCTCCAGCCCCTCAGCCACACATTCAGATCCCCTAGCTCCCTGTTCCTGTCCTCACTAGCACGAGGTACTAGAAGCAATCCAGAGATAACCACCCTAGAAGTCCGGCCTGGTGGAGTCACCCACCACTAGGGCTCTGCCCGACATCGGTCTCGCCGGTCGAGTCCCATCTCCAGGATTGGAGCCACTGACGTGTCCGCCGCTGAGACTGGAAACCTTGTCTCCCCGGACAGTTCCCAAGAGGGCGTACCTGTTTTCATTAGGCACAGCCACCAGAGTCTTCTGCACGCCACGATTTCCACCCTTTCTCTCCGTCACACACCTTGGTTCTTCCCGTAACCTCGGCGTGACTACCTCACTGTAGGTCCTGTCCAGGAAACTCTCGTTTTCCCGGATGGCCCTGAGGTCATCCAGCTGCTTCTCCAGTGCCCCAACACGGTCCTTTAGGAACTGAAGCTGGGTGCACTTGCCACAATTGTAGCAGCCAGTTGCTCCACCTGAGTGCCTGGGCTCCCACATTCTGCAAGCCTCACACCATCTCATCTGCCACGACATGTGTTCACCGTGTTCCGTTCTCTCGCACTTTATGTGTAGCCTCCTCTCCTCAGCCTCCTCGCTGAAGACTCTCGAGCCAAAGACAAGCACTTCCCTCACACGCCTGCTCCCTAAGAGCCGTCTTGATTATATTGACGGATAAATTGCCTAATTTACCAATTTACCAATTTACAAAAAAAAATCCTCAGTTTTAAACTGTTTTCCCCCTCTGACTCACTTCTATCTCTCCCCCCACTCGGGCTAGAGCCAATCAGTGCTTTCTCCTGCTTCTCTTTGTTGCTGGTGCTTCAAAATCCATGGGAGCTCTGAGGTAAGTCTGCCTGTGCTTTGCCTCTCCTTTTCAACTGTTTTCCCCCTCTGACTCACTTCTAACTCTCCTCCCACTCGGGCTAGAGCCAATCAGTGCTTTCTCCTGCTTCTCTTTGTTGCTTCAAAATCCACGGGAGCATTGTGATGCAGTGGTAGAGTTGCTGTCTTACAGCGCTTACAACGCCAGGGACCCGGGCTTGATCCCGACTACAGATGCTGACTGTACGGAGTTTGTATGTGTTCCCCGTGACCATGTGAGTTTTCTCCGAGATCTTCGGTTTCCTCCCACAATCCAAAGCCGTGTAGCTTTGGAGGTTAATTGGCTTGGTATAAATGTAAATTGTGTTAATGTGCGGGGATTGCTGCTCGGTGCGGACTCGGTGCGTCGAAGGACCTGTTTCCACGCTGTTTCTCTAAACTAAACTAAAACTCAGTGGATCAGGCAGCATCTCTGGAGGGCATGGACAAGCAAAGTTTGTCTTCTTCAGACTATCTCCTTCTATTCGCCAGTACAGCCCTTGGTTGATTGGTGAAATTGAAGATCAAGATTTCAGACCTGGCGCAACTATCATGGTCTACCTTGCAACAGTGATGCCTGCCATGTACACTTCTGAGACCAACACTGCTTACAACAGACACCTCAAGACCAATATAATGCTATCAAAGATGCTATCAATAATGTCAATAAATAAACAGGGATCAATAAAATCCTCCAAGTTCTTTAAACGTCTGCAAAGCAATGTCAGTGTCTTCTCCCAAGCCAACATCACTACCACCGAGTTCCTTGTTACACTCAGCTATGTTATTCAGCCCACATTGTTGCATGTCTGATGCAGGTTCCAGAAATGAAGTGGTAGGAAACTGCACTTGAGTTTGGTGGCCTTGCACCCTGCTTGAAGTGGTATGAAACTGCACTTGAGTTTGGTGGACTTGGACCCTGCTTGAAGTGGTATGAAACTGCACTTGAGTTTGGTGGACTTGCACCCTGCTTGAAGTGGTATGAAACTGCACTTGAATTTGGTGGCCTTGCACCCTGCTTGAAGTAGTATGAAACTGCACTTGAATGTAGTGGCCTTGCACCCTGCCTGAAGTGGTATGAAACTGCACTTGAATTTGATGGCCTTGCACCCTGCTTGAAGTGGTATGAAACTGCACTTGAATTTGTTGTTCTTGCACCCTGCTTGAAGTGGTAGGAAACTGCACCTGAATTTGGTGGCCTTGCACCCTGCTTGAAGTGGTAAGAAACTGAACTTGAATTTGTTGGCCTTGCACCCTGCTTAAAATGGTAGGAAACTGCATTTGAATTTGGGGGCTTGCACCCTGCTGGAAATGGAATTTCAAGGAATAGCCGTGAGTCAACTGCCAGCCCCCCAGCCGTGAGTGAGCTGCCAGCACATCAGGCTTGAGGGACTGAGCTCCCACCCCAAGAATCCATTTGCAACACAATGTCCATACTGGACATTGTGGGTCAATATTGAAATTGGTGGAGAGGTGGAATATTGCGTTGGGGACCAGCCCTCCCTTGTGAACATGGGACCCAACGGGTCCCACTTGGTCTAGTACTCTATAAAACCCTATTCTGGTATTTACTTAGTTCCCATTGCCAATACATTCACTTATGCTTTCACAGCTGACAAGCAGGGGAGAGGAGTGGTTGATGAAAAGTTGAGAGTTTGGCTTGAGGAATAAACATCTCTCCTCTGAAGCATCTGCCAAAAATGTCCACAAACACCAGTCTTTCACAAATTGAAATAAATATTGGCCAATCTAATATTTTCTCTCCTTACAGATTTATAAACGATATCACTCAGCTGCTTTTTTTCAGTGTTTTCTAAAATAGCAAGAAAATCGGCAATTCCAATAGCTTGTCAGGTATGAGTCGACTGGGCCTGTATTCACTGGAATTTAGAATGATGGGAGGGGATCTTATAGAAACATATGTCATTCTTAAAGGTTTGGACAGGCTAGATGAGGGAAAAAGGTTCCCGATGTTGGGAGAGTCCAGAATCAGGGGTCACAGTTTAAGAATAAGGTATATGCCATTTAGGACCCAGATGAGGAAAAACCTTTTCTCCCAGAGAGTTGTGAATCTGTGGAATTATCTGTCAAAGAAAGCAGTGAAGGCCAATTCACTGGATGTTTTCAAGAGAGAGTTAAATTTAGCTCTTAGGACTAAAGGAATTAAGGGATACGGGGAAAAAGCAGGAATGAGGTACTGATTTTAGATGATCAGCCATGATTATATTGAATGGCGGTGCTGGTTCAAAAGGCCGAATGGCCTACTCCTGCACCTATTTTTCTATGTTTTTATGTGAAGGGATAAATATGGGTTATGGCATTCCAATCTAAAGAAGCATCTGCAATGCTGTTACTCAGCTTTCCTTTCTAGCTACTAACTGACATTTTACATTTGTAACACTCTCATAACAAGTGATACCTCTGTCAGATAAGTCCAGAACAAGTTTTTTTTTAAATTTATGATTGCAACCAGAGCATTCAAGAGTGAAATCAGGAAGTCAAATATTCACTAAGATGTTCGTGGAAGGCAAAAAAATCTCTGTCCCTATAGATGCCAAAGGCCAATTGAAACTTTCCATCCAAGGCCATTTGGGGGAAAATGCCATGAGATACAGAGCATGGAACTAAGGTGAAGATTTGAACATGAATATCTGAGGGTCTGAATGGTCTGTGCCAGTTATAGTGATTGTATCTAGCACATTGGAACTGAAGAACGTCTAGAGCTGCATAATAGCATCATTTGGAAACCATGTATTATTATTAATTTAATATTTCTTCACCAGACCAGTTTCTATCGAATACTCATCAAGGTCCATGCGGGATAATCTGTTTCGCATTCATGATGCTGGCAATGAAACTTAGTTTTTCATAAATTATCATGTCAAGCCACTTCTGCAATTCAGTTGAACTCTCTTGCGTTATAACAGTTACACAACACTAATTAAATTATTCATGGGCCTAAGCAATAATAATGCCAGATTTAATGGCTGTGTTTTTTTTAATTCTGCTCTTTATATCTGCAACTGCTGCAATTTATAATGCAGCTTGAAGGTTAGAGTCAAATGAGCTCCATAGCAAAAAACAACACTATGCAAGTGTAGATTCTGGTTCTAAAACTCCTTCCCTAGTCTGGTTCAGTCAAGCACTGATTCACACACTGTGATCCAAACTCTTCTTTATTTGTAAACGGTACCGCGGGACCGGACTCAGAACTCAGAACGTGAGGCCCACACTCGCCTCACGTAAACAGTACAGAAGACAGAGACAACCGGCATGCCCCAACTGAAAGCTCACCCTTTTATACCCCTATCGACTAAGGCCGCAGAATTACTGGGGGAGGCAACCCCTACAAGCCAATAATCAATACCGATGCAAAATTACATTGGGAGACAACTACTTTACCCAATCATAGATCAATATACATCTCATTCCTAACACACAGAAACAAAGTAGTTACACTCCTCGGGCATAAAGAAACATGCCAGGTGCAGGCCACTATCTGGGCCAATCACAGGCACCCACGGGGGACATAAGATTCATAAGGTTCATTTATTTTCACATACACCAATTGGTGTAGTGAAATTCAAGTTGCCATTGTAGCACATTAATAAGGATACAACATAACATTATAAAGAAATTTAACCTAAAACATAAAAACATCCCCCCACAATGGTTCCCACTGTGAGGGAAGGCACAAAGTCCAGTCCCCATCCCCTTGTCCACCCATAGTCGGGCCGATTGAGGCCTCCGCAGTCGCCGCTACGGCGGCCTGATGTTTCAGGCCCTTCCCGCCAGGGTATGGTGCTCTGGCGTCGGGGGAACCCTCTCAGTGGCTTGGGATGCCAGGAACCGGCCGCATCCTTACCGGAGACCACGGTTCCAAAGCCAACTGGATGGAGCTCCACCACTGAAACAAAGTAGAAACTAAGTAAGAACCTAAAACTTCCGCAACCAATTATATGCATGCATTCAGCTTCCTTGTTCATAAACCACGAACAGAATGTCAACAAAAAGGTGCAAAAAACTTCCTGCAAATCCTGCAAAAATCCAGACATTGTGGAGCCTTGTCCAGCAACTTGCAAAATTAGGTAATCAGCTGTTCTTTTTCCACAGACAATGGTTCTGTTCCAAAGCACCCAAATTTCTGATATCTACACAAGCAACCTCGTCAAAAGGACTTAAAGAAGATCATTTATCAAGGAGAATTATGAAGGGGTGATAAATCTTGAAGTTTGTGTCCTTCACATGTTGAAAACCAAATGTAAAAGTATCAGTATATGCAATATAGGACTAAATACATAAACAATTGCTAAGATGCTTTTGTGGAACAGTATCAATGTAAACATGACATGGAGACATGTGAAGAGAAATTAGAACAAAAGTCCAAACATTTGGCTGCAAAAGTATCAAACAGCAACTTGCAGGAGAGGTTGAAGTAACACATAAGCAACTTATGTGCGGAGAGGTCAAATGGTTTAGAGGTTTAGAAACATAGAAACATACAAAATAGGTGCAGGAGTAGGCAGTTCAGCCCTTCGAGCCAGCACCGCCACCCCAATGTTAGCGCCGGGAAGGGAACCCCCGGTCAGAGGGGATACCCCAGCCTCGCGGAGGAGTGCAGGCACAGCAAGAACCTTATCTGCAAACACCGGGGAGGCCTTCAGGGAGTCCGGAATCAAGGCTGTCGGGCTGGATCCCCCAACAGCAACAGAGCTGGAGGTGCAGACAGTATGTGAATTCCCGATCCCAGGGGATTCCCCGACCTCGCGGAGACCCGTAAGTACTCTACCTTCAAACACCGAGGAGGGCTCCATGGAGTACGGAAACATGGCCGTCGGGCAGGACTACAGGTCAGACTGAAGCGGAGGGGACTTCGGCTCCCTCTCCCTACTATCCTACTGGCCAACGTACAGTCTCTAGAAAATAAACTGGAGGATTTAAGGGCAAAGGGAGCTGAGGGAATGCTCTGTGTTCTGTTTCACAGAGAAATGGCTCACCCCCAGCTCCACAGATTCAGCAGTCCAGCCTGAAGGGTTCTCTATCCACTGTATGGACCGTACGCAGGCATCTGGGAAAGGGGGAGGAGGGGGCGTCTGCCTCATGGTCAACTCTGCGTGGTGCTCAGGCGTGGCTGTCCTGTTCAACTCCACACCTCGAACATCTGGCGGTGAAGTGAATTCTAAGGGAATTCACCTCCATTACCCTGACCACGGTCTACATCCCACCCCGGGCAGACGTCCGTCTGGCACCGGAGGAGCTAGATGCTATAGTCAACAAACGCCAGACGTCTTACCCCGAGGCATTTACCACCATAGCCGGGGACTTCAATAAAGCAAACCGCAAGAAATCACTCCCTAACTTCCACCAACATGTCTCCTGCTGCACCAGAGGACCAAACACCCTCGACCACTGCTACACCACCATTAAGGATGCCCGTCGCTCTCCCTCCCCCTCACTTCGGTAAATCCGACCATTCCGCTATGCTACTTCTTCCTGCTTACAGGCAGCAATTGAAGAGCGCACCCCCAGAGGTGAGGACTGTACAGAGCTGGTCAGGGGGGGGGGGGGGGGGGGGGGGGGGGGGGGGGCAGAGGAACAACTCCAGGACTGTTTGTAGTCTGTAAACTGGGCAATGTTCAGGGACTCGGCAACGGACCTGAACGAATACACCACAGTCGTTACAGACTTCATAAAGAAATATGTGGAGGACTGCATCCCTGCATCCCTACAAAATCCTTCCGAGTGTTTCCCAATCTTTGGATGAACTCTGAGATCCACACTTTTCTGAAGACCAGACACCGGGCATTCATGTCAGGCATTTAACCCAATCATCCCCTCCAAGCTGGTTACCAAGCTCTCAGATCTAGGTCTCTGCGCATCCCTCTGCAATTGGATCCTCGACTTCCTCATTCACAGACCACAGACTGTTCGTATTGGTGGAAATGTGTCAGCCTCGATAACAATCAGCACGGGTGCACCTCAAGGCTGCGTGTTCAGCCCCCTGCTGTACTCACTCTATATTCATGACTGCGTAGCCGGTCATTGTGTACACTCCATCATCAAGTTCGCTGACAACATCACTGTTGTGGGGCGTATCACTGATGGGGACGAGTCAGAGTGTCGACCGACTGACCAAATGGTGCCAGCACAATAACCTGGCCCTCAACACCAGCAAAACCAAGGAACTAACTGTGGACTTTGGAAGGAGTAGGATGGGGACCCACAGTCCCGTTTATATCAACGGATCGATGGTGGAGAACATCAAGAGCTTCATATTCCTGGGCGTGCATATTTCGGAAGATCTCTCCTGGTCCGAGAACACTGATGCAGTGATAAAGAAAGCATATCAGTGCCTCTAATTCCTGAGAAGATTACGGAGAGTCGGTATGTCAAGGAGGACTCTCTCTAACTTCTACAGGTGCACAGTAGAGAGCATGCTGACCGGTTGCATTGTGGCTTGGTTCGGCAACTTGAGCGCCCAGGAGCGGAAAAGACTACAAAAAGTAGGAAACACTGCCCAGTCCATTATCGGCTCTGACCTCCATACCATTGAGGAGATCTATCACAGCTGCTGCCTCAAAAAGGCTGCCAGCATCATCAAGGACCCGCACCATCCTGGCCACACACTCATCTCCCCACTACCTTCATGTGGAAGGTACACGAGCCTGAAGACTGCAACGTCCAGATTCAGGAATCGTTCCTTCCCCACAGCCATCAGGCTATTAAACTCAAATGAAACAAAACTCTGAACATTAGTAGACCATTATCTGTTGATTTGCACTTTATCTGTTTATTTATTCATGTGTGTATATACAGTAAATTTATATAATGGTATATGGACACACTGATCTGTGCTAAATTCATGCCTACTATATTCTGTTGTGCTGAAGCAAAGGTAAGAATTTCATTGTCCTATCTGGAACACATGACAATAAACTCTCTTGACTTGACTTGACAATATGATCATGGCTGATCATCTAAAATCAGTACCCCGTTCCTGCTTTCTCCATGTATACCTTGATTCCATTAGCCCTAAGAGCTATCTCTAATTCACTTTTGAAAACATCCTGTGAATTGGCCTCCACTCCCTTCTATAGCAAAGTATTCCACAGATTCACAAATCTCTGGGTGAAGTTTTTCCTCATCTCAGTCCTAAATGGCCTACCCATTGTTCTTAAACTGTGACCCCTGGTTCTGGACTCCCTCAATATCAGGAACATTTTTCCTGCATCAACCCAGTCCAATCCTCTAAGAATTGATTATGCTTCTATAAGATCCCCTGTCATCCTTCTAAATTCCAGTGAATAGAAGCCCAGTCGAACCATTCTTTCAGGGATGGAATTCTAGAATTTAGTGTGTATGGCTGCCAATGATGATGAGCAGAGAGGTGTTAGAGATGCATTTAAGGAGTGCAGAGACTGCAGAGTGCATGCATTGCTGAAGGGCAATGATCAAAGCCTTGTATTCAGCAAAGTATTGAGATATGAATTTTAAAACTG
>NW_022630867.1:0-47402 GCF_010909765.2 Amblyraja radiata | reverse complement strand
CGTCGTTGGTCTAATTGGTCTAATGCTTTATACTTCAGGTTTTGCCCGTGGGAATGGGTCTTACCTGAATAGAAGATTCGGCGGGTGGCTCTAACGTCCCCTGATAGCGGTTCTGTTCACTGCATTGTGTTGGGATGGCAACCTAGCTGCCAGAATCGTAACTCTGACATGTTCCCCTCGTCCCTTGCGGTATGCTTTCACGCTATACCATCAACCTCGGCATCAGATTTACACTGACCCGGCATGTTCAGAATCCAGCAGCGGAGCGACAAAGAGGCTGAATAGGAAAGAAAATGCAGGGAACATAAAAAAACTTGCAGACTGCAGAAGTTTTTATAGATAGTGAAGAGAAAAATATTAGTTAAACAAATGTGGGTCCCTTGCAGTTAGAAACAGTGGTGAATTGAATCATGAGGAACAAGGACATGGCAGACCAATTGAATAACTACTTTGGATTAAGGCTTCACTAAGGAAGACATGGATATCTTCCGGAAATAACAGGAACCGTAGGTCAAATGAGATGGAGGAACTGAGTGAAACAGTAAGAATAAACGAGAACTTACCAGTTTGACGTTTGTTTATTATTATGAGAGTTGCGATGAGGGATTACGTGAAGACTCTGTCAGCCCGCATGCGCGTCAATCTCAAAGCAGCCGTGTGAAGTCACAGACAGGAAATATTGACCTGAGAATAGTAAGATTCCAAAAACTAGAACTACCAGCTGAGTTTTATGAGGAGGGGTGGGAGCGGAGGGTGAGTAATCCCTCATCGTACTCCTCATAAAATAAAGATCAAACTCAAACTGGTAAATTCTCGTTTAATCTTACATTTTACTTCGGATGCAAGTGAGTGACTACGTGAATATTTTAAAGCTCTGTGACTCATGCCTGAAGCGACTCCATGCGTCACACACTACATCAATTGACCAAGGATGAGTAAACATAAAATCATGCATTCAGACATGACATAGATGAGGACATGCTGCTGATTCTTCTATGAACCAATAGTCACAATAGTAACCCCTGTCATCCAGGAGAAACTATGAACAGAACTAATGAGTGTTGGCAAAGGGTTCGTACAAGTATTGAAAGATCGTTCGTTAGGCACCATGGAGACACTAGGATGTAGTACCGTAGAACGTCCATACCCCTATACGCGCTGAACTGTTACAACCCATGAGGGATGAGATGAAATGTCAGTCCACTCCAGCATAAGCCAGAACCCGTTTAACCTGGAGATGTCTTAATGATTACCTACTATGAGTTATACAACTGACAACCATAGCTAGATCCGTGCCATAAGGCTCTAAGTGACCTAACGTATAGTAGTTGATGGACCACATAAACGGAAGGTACCATGGGGTAGGCCCAAATGTAGTTGGACCTGATGCCCTGGTCTACTCTGCTTGAATAAAGCCATAATAAACACAAATAGTTATTTACTGCAGCTGACATGCTGACCAGTTCACGCTATGCAATGACTGGACCATAGCGCTGAATCAGTACCATGAGCATAACCACTTTTAAGTGAGTTGACCTAGGACAGGGATGAAACGGAGCCCACCGGCGAAGCGGCGTCAGCACAATGTTAACATCCCATATGTCTACGTGTATTGCCTGTGAGGTTTAGAGTGAAAGATATCCTTCATGAAACTGGATATCAAAGAGTGCTTCTAGCAGAAATATGATGAGAAGGCAACATTTGGCACATAATAGTACTATAACTAACTATGTTCAAAAACCCATTCGAAAGAACTCCCAGTCGTCAGTATCCGTGCCGTATATATGTCAATGAAATTAATTATCATGCATAGGAGGGTTCCCCGAGTCACGGCCTGATCATTGAATAATCATGTAAGGTTCTTATATGATTTCCAACATCAGAGGGAACCCTGGCTGCATAGGCCGTCACTACAAATGCCTGAAGCGGATTACGGAATGCAAGACCCGACCAACAAGGCAAAATGGAGGAAGAAACCCTCCCCAGAGCGAGAGAGTACATCTATCGCCACTGCCATAGCCACTATATATAAAAAATATATGTCTACTGTTGAATGAGCCTGGATGCAACATCTCGATCTTAGTGTTCATAAGTCATCAAGTCATTATAATATTAGTGATCCATCATCCATTCTGTTTTGACATATATTTATCTGATGCTCCCTCGTGCAAAAAAGAGGTTAGGTAAACCTCCCAGGCTACTTAGATGTGTTTGCACCAAGTGATTAACGTATGACACCACAAACGCGTATGAACTTGACTTGAACATGCTGATTATGCCTATTCGCACAACGCTGAACCCCTAGCATGCACCCGGTGTTAAGTAGCCGATACCATAGAACTGAAAGAACAGGTAATTCATGCAATTCCCATCACCTCGGTGAGTACAGATGGGGTATTAGTAACTTCACATCTTTAAGCCTCGCATCTGTTTGTAATATACTGAAGATTTGCGACAAAATCATAGAAACATAGAAAATAGGTGCAGAGTAGGCCATTCGGCCCTTCGAGCCTGCACCGCCATTCAATATGATCATGGCTGATCATCCAACTCAGTATCCTGTACCTGCCTTCTCTCCATACCCCTGATCCCTTAGCCACAAGGGCCACATCTAACTCCCTCTTAAATATAGCCAATGAACTGGCCTCAACTACCTTCTGTGGCAGAGAATTCCAGAGATTCACCACTCTCTGTGTGAAAAATGTTTCTCATCTCGGTCCTAAAGATTTCCCCCTTATCCTTAAACTGTGACCCTTGTTCTGGACTTCCCCAACATCGGGAACAATCTTTCCTGCATCTAGCCTGTCCAACCCCTTAAGAATTTTGTAAGTTTCTATAAGATCCCCCTCAATCTTCTAAATTCTAGCGAGTTAAAACCGAGTCTATCCAGTCTTTCTTCATATGAAAGTCCTGACATCCCAGGATCAGTCTGGTGAACCTTCTCTGTACTCCCTCTATGGCAAGAATGCTTCCTCAGATTTAGGAGACCAAACTGTACGCAATACTCCAGGTGTGGTCTCACCAAGACCCTGTACAACTGCAGTAGAACCTCCCTGCTCCTATACTCAAATCCTTTTGCTATGAAGCTAACATACCATTCGCCTTCTTCACTGCCTGCTGCACCTGCATGCCTACTTTTAATGACTGGTGTACCATGACACCCAGGTCTCGTTGCATCTCCCCATTTCCTAATCGGCCACCATTCAGATAATAATCTACTTTCCTGTTTTTGCCACCAAAGTGGATAACCTCACATTTATCCACATTATACTGCATCTGCCATGCATTTGCCCACTCACCCAGCCTATCCAAGTCACCTTGCAGCCTCCTAGCATCCTCCTCACAGCTAACCTGCCCCCCAGCTTCGTGTCATCCGCAAACTTGGAGATGTTGCTTCAATTCCCTCGTCCAAATCATTAATATATATCGTAAATAGCTGGGGTCCCAGCACTGAGCCTTGCGGTACCCCACTAGTCACTGCCTGCCATTGTGAAAAGGACCCGTTTACTCCTACTCTTTGCTTCCTGTCTGCCAGCCAGTTCTCTATCCACATCATACTGAACCCCCAATACCGTGTGCTTTAAGTTTGTATACTAATCTCTTAAGTGGACCGTTGTCGAAAGCCTTCTGAAAAGTCCAGATATAACACATCCACCGGGTTCTCCTTCTCCCTAATCCACTCTACTAGTTAAACCTCGAACAATTCCTAATTTTGTCAACATGATTACCCTTCATAAAATATCCATGCGGACTTTGTTCCAATGATTCACCATTGTCCAACGTGATGATATCCCATCTTAATAACTGACTTCTACTCAGCCTCGGCACACGCTTAGAATAACTGGTTGGTATTCCCCCCTTTTTCTCCTCTCCTTCCATTTTTAACAAAGTGGTTGCATTAGCTACCCTCCAATCCATATAACCATATAACCATATAACAATTACAGCACGGAAACAGGCCATCTCGGCCCTACAAGTTCCATGCCGACACTTTTTTCCCTTAGTCCTACCTGCCTGCACGTATACCATAACCCTCCATTCCCTTCTCATCATATGCCTATCCAATTTATTTTTACATGATACCAACCTCCACACTTCCACTGGAAGCTCATTCCACACCGCTACCATTCTCTGAGTAAAGAAGTTCCCCCTCATGTTACCCCTAAACGTCTGTCCCTCCTCAGGAACTACTCAAGAATCTAAAGAATTAAGTGGAGCAATGCGAATTAATGTTCGTACACCATAGTGACTTTCATGGAGGTAAATAACGAGACCTACTTACCAATGTCTCAAACTCCAGGTCCCTTACTTTACTGAGTTCTAGCGAATTTCATTCGCGCGGACTCTGTCCATGTTGTCATGCACATAAGGTCGCTGATGCTGCTGGCCAACTTCTGTTCTAGTGCTAGTCCGCACCGACAATAATAAGTTAGGTCTTTATTCTCTGGAGCGCAGAAGGTTAAGGGGGGACTTGATAGAGGTCTTTAAAATGATGAGAGGGATAGACAGAGTTGATGTGATCAAGCTTTTCCCTTTGAGAATAGGGAAGATTCAAACAAGAGGACATGACTTCAGAATTAAGGGACAGAAGTTTAGGGGTAACATGAGGGGGAACTTCTTTACTCAGAGAGTGGTAGCGGTGTGGAATGAGCTTCCAGTGGGAAGTGGTGGCGGCAGGTTCTTGGTATCATTTAAGAATAAATTGGATAGGCATATGGATGAGAAGGGAATGGAGGGTTATGGTATGAGTGCAGGCAGGTGGGACTAAGGGAAAAAAAATTGTTCGGCACGGACTTGTAGGGCCGAGATGGCCTTTTCCGTGCTGTAATTGTTATATGGTTATATGGTTATATGGACTGAGCAGCAATAGTAGAGGCAAAGCACCATTTTCTCTCATGCTACCATCGTGCATTATGCTTAAGCGTGGGACCCCGCACAGCATATTCCGTTCCTGGTTGAAGTCAATCCATACTAACATTAGGCACCCTTTTAGAATGGAAGTAATTTACCTGAATCCGTTGTCACTTTCTGCCTCTTCAACGTGTCTGTGTCATGCCTCTGTACTCACCATGTTTAAGCGGCTCCATCTCCCATCGTCTTATAATATATATGGCTCCATCTTCACTCTTTTATACATCCGATTGGAGAACTTATGCGGTGAACCAGGTTGCCTCAGGCATGTGTGCATGTAATGTTTGCACCATCTCCATCACTGCGCTCAACCCAGTAAGGAGGAATGGCAACCCTGAACCAGGCGTTGCTTTCAGGCCATGTGCATACTCCTGTAGCACTCTCTACCACTCCGTCCTTTGATTGGGAGGAACTTGCAACCAGAACCAGTAGCTGCTGCCTGACATGCCTTTAGATGGAGCGTTCTTTGATTGCAACGAATCGCAATCTCACCTGACATAGATGCCCAAGCCTTGGCACTCACTCTGAGTTGGGGTTGTCTGGTTGCTTCCTTCAGCAGCCGCCAGGACTAGCCTGTGTAAATCGATGCTCTGTTGGTATCGTCATTCCTCAAACAGGCTGCACGTGCTAGTGACTCCGAATCCTGCTCCTTTCCGATGCTGACGCATTCTACAGAGAAGGACTGGAGCGCCCCCTGGCCCCCGTATGTCAGACATAGTAGGAGAAATGCTGGACACAAACCTACCAGTTATTTGTCATGTCAGAAGCCGTTACCTGAATGAAGAAGCCCATCCCAGTTAACGAGAGATTTGATTACTTAATTGATATCGGCGATTTGGGGAAGAATGAACCACAGTCCCCTAATGAGCGTAATTACCATGACGCCACCTTGTATAGCTCGCACAGGTGACGATAGTTAAGCGCAACAAGGCTTTCTAAGCCAATGATTAAGGCTGTCATGGCAGGTCCAATTCTACTACACAATGTGTTGGTGTAAGTGAAAATAAATCCTCTCTTGGTATAATAGTGACAGTGCAATTTTCCGAATTCCGTTCTAGATTTGGAGGGCAGAACTGTCGAGTCGCGAATAGTATATTTTACCTGAAGGCCAGCTCGGACTTCTTTCTCCGACCACAGAATCAGTTCCCTAGCAAAGAACTGCAATAGGAGAGTAAGGGTGATGAAGTCATAAGTAACCCCCCCCCCCCAGGTATACTGGAATCCAAAGTAGAATTGTCCACTAGACACACTTCCAGGATTGCACAACGGTGGCCCCTGTCGGGGACCAGATCAGGTTCGTGTAAAAGTCCATCAATACGGAGGGAAACCTCGTGGCCGGCCTCGCCCAGACCAAGCCTCTCTGTCTCTGCAACGTTTGCCTCCTATGAGCTGCCGAGGCTGTGGTCGCTGACCGTACCGCCAGCGCGTCGGATAGTGCCCCGACGGCCCTCAACCGCGAACCGTGCCGACATAACCCGCGGTCAACAACCCCGCCGGTCAAATAAAAACCTCACGAGTCCCTGACCGCATTGTTAGCTCGTCGAGATGCGGACCCGACGGCCAACGCTACACACTCTCCCGTAGCTAGCATGACCCTCGGTCTAAGCACACACCGGGCCCGAATTGAATTCCTCGGGAATCGCTGACCACAATGTCAGCGACTCGAGCATCACCCCAAAGGCCACAGCTGTCCGCATATCGCGGTCCGCAGCCGGCATCCCCGCGGTCTAATAACCTCCCGGCCCGAATTAAAAATACTCGAGAGTCGCTTACCCTAACTGTCAGCAAGTCGGGAACTTGGTCCCGACGGCCCCCGGCTACCCGCATACCGCGGTCCGGAGCCAGCATCCCCGCGGTCTAATAACCCCGCGGACCGAATTAAAAAACACTCGAGAGTCGCTGACCCTACTGTCGGCAACTCGGGAACGTGGTCCCGACGGCCAGCATCTAACCACATACCGCGGTCCGTAGCCAGCACCACCCGCGGTGAAAAAGAACCCCGCGGCCCGAAATTAAAATAGCTCGGGAGTCGCTGACTGCACTGTCAGCGACTCGAACAGCAAACCGACAGCCACCCGCTACCCGCATACCGGGGTCCGTAGCCGGCATTCCCGCAGTGTAATTAGTTACCCCGCGGTCCGACCTGGTTACCGAATGCAATATCCCACAGGAAACTCTGCGAGAAGAGTTTCCTGAAACAGAGGACAACCGAAGAAGTAAGTACATAACTTATCTGCAGGCCTTTTAACATACCGGTGCAGGAGCAGCGCGCCTGTCAAACCAGTCGCCGCGCCTTGAGTTAGACGTAATGAGGCGCATGCGGGCTGACGGGGTCTTCACGTAGTCACTCACGTGACTCCGAAGTAAAATCCAGGTTAGCCGGAAAGTGGTGTTAGGTAAATTGAATGGATTAATGGCCGATAAATCCCCAGGGCCAGATAGGCTGCATCCCAGAGCACTTAAGGAAGTAGCCACAGAAATGGTGGAAGCATTGGTGATAATTTTTCAAAACTCTTTAGATTCTGGAGTAGTTCCTGAGGATTGGAGGGTAGCTAATGTAACCCCACGTTTAAAAATGGAGGGAGAGAGAAAACGGGGAATTACAGACCAGTTAGTCGAACATCGGGTAGTGGGGAAACTGCTAGAGTCAGTTATTAAAGATGGGATAGCAGCACATTGGAAAGTGGTGAAAATCATTGGACCAAAGTAACGCATGGATTACGAAAGGTAAATCATGTCTGACGAATCTTAAATCAATTTTCGAGGATGTAACTAGTAGAATGGATAAGGGAGAACCAGTGGATGTGTTATATCTGGACTTTCAGAAGGCTTTCGACAAGGTCCCACATAAGAGATTAGTATACAAACTAAAGCACACGGTATTGGGGTTCAGTATTTATGTGGATTGAGAACCTGGCTGGCAGACAAGAAGCAAAGAGTAGGAGTAAGCGGGTCCTTTTCGAATGGCAGGCAGTGACTAGTGGGTACCGCAGGCTCAGTGCTGGGTCCCCAGCTATTTACATTATATATTAATGATTTGGACGAGGGAATTGAAAGCAACATCTCCAGGTTTGCGGATGACACGAAGCTGGGGGGCAGTGTTAGCTGTGAGGAGGATGCGAGGAGTCTGCAGCGTGACTTGGATAGGCTGGGAGAGTCTATTATCTAAATTGTGGCCGATTGGGAAAAGGGAAGATGCATCCAGACCTGGGTGTCATGGTATGTAGGCATGCAGTGAAGAATGTAGGCATGCAGTGAAGAAAGCGAATGGTATGTTAGCACTCATAGCAAAAGGATTTGAGTATAGGAGAAGGAAAGTTCTACTGCATTGTACATGGTCTTGGTGAGACTACACCTGGAGTATTGCGTACAGTTGTGGTCTCCAAATCTGAGGAAATACATTCTTACCGTAGAGGGATTACAGAGAAGGTTCACCAGTACTGATCCTGGGATGTCAGGACTTTCATATGATGATAGACTGGATCGACTCGGCTTGTACTCGCTAGAATTTAGAAGATGAGGGGGGATCTTATAGAAACGTACTAAATTCTTAAGCGGTTGGACAGGCTTGATGCAGGACGATTGTTCCCGATGGTGGGGAAGTCTTGGACAAGCGGTCACCGTTTACGGATAAAAGGGACATATCTTAGGATCGAGATGAGGAAAACATTAGTGAATCTCTGGAACTCCTCTGCCACAGAAGTTAGTTGAAACCAGTTCATTGGCTATATTTAAGAGGGAGTTAGGTGTGGCCTTGGGGCTAAAGGGTCAGGGGGTTATGGAGAGAAGGCAGGTGCAGGATACTGAGTTGGATGATCAGCCTATGTCATATTGAATGGCGGCGCAGGCTCGAAGGGCTGAATGGCATACTCTGCACCTATTTTCCATGTTTCTATGTTTCTAGCACAAATTATGTGCCTCTGATAAAGATCGATGCTGACTTGGAAACGATGCTGGAGGAAGATGCAAGAACTTCAGCAAAAGCTTCATGAAATATGAAAACTACCGGATCACAAAATTGAATGATATGTTTACACACGCACTATCTATTGAAAAGAAATGTGATCTGATCCTGGCCTTAACTTGACAAAAAACGATCAAGTACAATGTTATTCCAAATTTGCTATTTGTACGCAATTCTAACATTATCTCGGATTGTAGATGGACCAGGGCAATGTTTGGCTGAATGTTGCTGGATCTGGGTCACTGCCCACATATACTGACCTGTGGAGGCCCATTCATATTAAGCTTCTATACCCATCAATCAGGCTACAAGGTATGAGTTCATAAGGGATAGGAGCAGAATTAGGTCATGCGGTCCATCATGTCTACTCCACCGTTCAATAATGGCTGATCTAACTCTCCGTCCTAACCTCACCTCCATAACCTCTGACCTAAACATGTATCGATCTATCTCTGCCTTAAAATTATCTATTGATCCCCCCCCCCCCCCACAGCCTCTTGTGGCAATGAATTCCACATATTAACCACCCCTGACTATAGCAAGATTCAGATAGTATTTCTGTTGGACCTCTGCCCCATTTACCCCGTCCCCATGCATCCCCTCCCCTATAAACCCCCCTCCCCTGAGCCGAACTTGCACCCATCTATCCCCTCACCCCTTCATTCTTACACAACTCGACCATCTTCAATCCTCCAGCTTCACAATTCGCAACTCACTATCCTTCTATTTTGCTCCTTGTACGTGTTCATCTCTGGCCTTTGTCCAACCATCTGCCCATTACTAAACCTGCCTCGCCTGTGTTCACCTATCACCTACCATGCTTTGTCCTGCCCATCCACTGCCCATTCTGGCTTCCTTCATCCCACACCTGTAATCAGTCTGAAAAAGTGTCCAGACCCAAAACGCCACCTATCCATGCTCTCCAGGTATGCCACCCGACTTCTGTGTTACTCTAGCACTGTCTTTTCCTCAGGAGGGTCTGATGTTCATAGACATTAATCATAAGTTCAAGGAGCAGGATTAGGCCATTCAGCCCATCATAGAACATAGACATAGAATCATAGAAAATAGGTGCAGGAGTAGGCCATTCGCCCTTCGAGCCTGCACCGCCATTCAATATGATCATGGCTGATCATCCAACTCAGTATCCTGTACCTGCCTTCTCTCCATACCCCCTGATCCCTTTAGCCACAAGGGCCACATCGACTCCCTCTTAAATATAGCCATGAACTGGCCTCAACCACCTTCTGTGGCAGAGAATTCCAGAGATTCACCACTCTCTGTGTGAATTTTTTTTTCTCATCTCGGTCCTAATATATTTCCCCCTATGCTTTAACTGTGACCGCTTGTTCTGTACTTCCCCAACATCGGGAACAATCTTCCTTAAGAATTTAGTAAGTTCTATAAGACCCCCCCTTCAATCTTCTAAATTCTAGCGAGTAACAAGCCGAGCCTACCCAGTCTTTCTTCATATGAAAGTCCTGACATCCCAGGAATCAGTCTGATGATCATTCTCTGTACTCCCTCTATGACAAAAATGTCTGAACCCCCAATACCGTGTGCTTAAGTTCGTATACTAATCTCAGGGTATCGCCTGCCGGATCGACCTACCGGGCATCACCACCGGACCGGGGCTACCCGAACATGGCCCGCCGCACCGCACCCGACTCATCTCGTCGCCTTCCCGGGCTGGCCGAGCCGCGCCGCCCCACGACCATCCGCCCACCGGGACCCTCCCACGCATCGCCCGCGGATCCCCGAATCTACTGCCCATGGACTCCCACCATCGGGTCCGTTGACCCTCGCCACTCCACCTCCCTCCAGCAACCCACAACCGTCGCCTTACCTGGAGCCTGCACTCTGCACTGGGCCTGAAGCCTCCACGCTGCTAACTCCCACTCTCCTGGGTTTGATTACAATGGGTCCCCGCGCCAGTCTGGCCCAACCTTGTTAACCTTAGTGGCTGCTCCACTGAGTCTTCCCCATCCCCCTCTAATTATGTGACACCTGCTCTTCCCCACCCACACTACACCCCTCTCACCCCCCACCCCCTGACCACCACACACTCGCCTCGTCCTCAGTCCACCCACCTGCCTTCATCCGGCCCCAAACCCCATCCCTGCCCGGGTGTTCACCATCCCCCCGACCTCCCATTCTCCCACACCGAACAGTATGTGCTCAGCAGAGGTCTTACCTTTGTCTCCCTCCGTCCCCACATCAATGAGTTCCGCGACCACCACGACTTGGAGCTCTTCTACCGTTCGCCTCCGCCTCATAGCGTACTTCCATGGGATGGAGTCCTCGCCTGCCAATGATGGCCCCTTTTCCCGTCTCCAACGCAGCCCCTCCTCGTGGAAACCCCCTCGAGGCCTCCCGGCTTTGGAACTCTTTATCCAAACTGCCGTCCGCGACATCAACCGCCTCAACTTCTCCACTCCCCTGTCTCACTCCAATCTCTCTCCCCTGAACGCACTGCCATCGACTCACTCCTCAACACCCCAGGTTGGGTTATGAAACCAGCCGACAAGGGAGGTGGGACTAAGGGGAAAAAGTTGTTCGGCACGGACTTGTAGGGCCGAGATGGCCTGTTTCCGTGCTGTTAATTGTTATATGGTCATATGGTTATATAGGGGGTGTCGTGGTTGTCTGGCGCGTCGATCTCTACAAAACTGAGGCCACCCGCCAACTCTCGGACACCTACCCCTACTTACCCTGGAACATGACCCTACTGACGAGCACTAGGCCCTTAGTGGATGTGTGGATGTCTGTGCATGATTGTGTGCATGTATGTGTGCATGTATGTGTGTGTGTGGATGTATATGTGGATGTATATATAACAATTACAGCACGGAACAGGCCATCTCGGCCCTACAAGTCCGTGCCGAACAACTTTTTCCGTGTCGTCGAACACTTATTTTCCCCTAGTTCCATCTACCTGCACTCAGATCATAACCCTCCATTCCTTTCCCATCCATATACCTATCCAATTTATTTTTAAATGATAAAATCGAAACTGCCTCCACCCTTCCACTGGAAGCTCATTCCACACAACTACACTCTCTGAGCAAAGACGTCCCCCTCATGTTACCCCTAAACTTTTCTCCCTTAATTCTGAAGTCATGTCCTCTTGTTTGAATCTTCCGTACTCTCATGGGAAAAGTTTATCCACGTCAACTTCTGTCCATCCCTCTCATCATTTTAAAGACTTCTATCATCCCCACTTAACCTTCTGCGCTCCAAAGAATAAATACCGAATTATTCAACCTTTCTCTGTAACGTAGTTACTGAAACTCAGGCAACATTCTAGTAAATCTCCTCTATACTCTCTCTATTTTGTTGACATCCTTCCTATAATTGGGCGAGCAAAATTGTACACCATACTCCTGAATTGGTCTCACCAATGACGTACAATTTTAACATTACATCCCAACTTCTATATTCAATGCTCTGATTTAGAAAGGCTAGCACACCAAAAGCTTTCTTTACCACCCTAACTACGTGAGATTCCACCGTCAGGCAACTATGCAGTTATTCTTAGATCCCTCTGTTCAACTGCATTCCTCAATTCGCTACCATTTACCAAGTACGTCCTATTTTGATTTGGCATGCCAAGATGTAGCACCTCACACTTATCAGCATTAAACATAATCTGACATCTTTCAGCCCATTCTGCCCAATGGCCTAAATTTCTCTGTAGACTTTGGAAATCTACTTAATTATCCACAACACCACCTATCTTGGTATCATCTACATACTTACTAACCCAATTTACCACACCATGATCCAGATCATTGATGTACATGACAAACAACAGTGAACGCAACACAGATCCCTGAGGAACCCCACTAGTCACTGGCCTCCAACCTGACAAACAGTCATCCACCATTACTCTCTGGCATCTCCCATTCAGTCACTGTTGAATCCATCTTGCTACTCATAGATAGATAAATAGATAGAACCTTTATTGTCATTCAGACCTTTCGGTCTGAACGAAATTATGTTTCAACGAAATCATGCATTAATACCCAACAATTGAACCTATTTCTTGCATTTCTTACCTTTTTTTCTACTATTAAATTTAAGGTAAGAAGTTGTACATGAAATGTAATATGTTATGTTAAAAAAATTATGAAAGGGAAGACAGAGTTGACGCGGATAAGCTTTTCCCATTGAGAGTCGGGAAGATTCAAACAAGAGGACATGGCTTCAGAATTAAGGGACAGAAGTTTAGGGGTGACATGAGGGGAACATCTTTACTCAGAGAGTGGTAGCTGTGTGGAATGAGCTTCCAATGGAAGTGGTGGTGGCAGGTTCGATTCAATCATTTAAAAATAAATTGGATGAGAAAGGAATGGAGGGTTATGGTCTGAATGTAGGTAGATGGGACTAGGGGACAATAAGTGTTCGGCACGGACTTGTAGGGCCGAGGTGGCCTGTTTCCGTGCTGTAATTGTAAAATGGTTATATGGTTATATGGTTATATGGTTATTCATCTCTTATATTATTGTACATCAAAATATTTTTTTTATATGTCTTCTGCCCTCTCTATTTTCCACCTTGCTTTATCTATTGTCATGAGTCACACAACGCAGGAACAGGTCCTTCATCCCAGCCTGCCAACGTTGATCAATGTACACCATCAACATAAGCCCCACCTGCCGTTTTTGCCGCGTGCCACTTCTTATTGGTGTTTGTCCAAATGTATATTAAATAGTATGTAGTTTCTACCTCAGCTGCTCCTTTGGCAGGTAATTATTTATGTACGTCATTCACTCTGCGAATCCATATAGCAACCACATTTTGAATTGATCCATACGATCCCTGTGTCATCGCGTTTAAACCGATAATATCGATATCGATATATGATATTTGTAAACTGTTTGGATAGCATACAATGCTTTTTTCACTGTACATCGGTACATGTGCCGGGAATATTACAAAACCTGAGGCTAAATCCTAAAGCACCTGTCATCGGCATTGTTTACAACACCATGAAACCAACGGAATGTTTCATCGTTTGCCGAAGCATTGCGTCATCCATTTTGAGGATGCAACAAGCAAAATGGACAATTAGGGACCAGTGGATGTAGTGTACGTGGACTTTCAGAAAGCATTTGTTGAGGTCCCACACAGGATATTAGTTTAATTTAAGTTTAAGAAAGTAAGCTTTGTGTTTTCACAGAACTCGAATTCTCCTACTGTCGTCATCTAGTTCTACGGAGAACGAAATTATACCATGTGATTGAGAAAATGTTGTTCATTCTCATAACGGACAAATCAGTGTTTGGTGGAAATAACCAACACTATTCAGCGTGGTATTCAAGGTAATGAACTATATTCTGGATTCAGTAGATTCCTTTTCGCTCCATCTGCAGGACTGATTGTATCTATGTATCGTAAGTCTTAACCGAATGGACACGCTTTTCACTGTACCTTGGAACACGTGAAGATATTAAGCCCCACCTACCTCACCTAACCTAATGATCTGACATAACTATGATCAGAGAGAGATGTTCGTACTATGACGCTGACTAAGTTTGTCAATGTAACACAAAAGTATTGCTATAAACGAGAAGGTGTTGAATGGGGTCACCCACAAATGAACTGTTGGACAAATGCGCAGTCAATGTACTGAGTGTTCACAGTCAAAGAGCTGATACTGTATCGCGGACCGTATTAATTACCGGGCCGCTGCAACGTTGGAGTAAAACATATATACTCTGAAGACTCAGATGGCATCCGTCCAGGGAGGTAAAAATGTGATGTCAGAGGCGCATGATCTTATAGAAGTTCGTACCATGTTCCCTGCCCTCTCTTTGCGTTAAGTCATCTCTTCAGGTTCCTAGAAAATCCAGCTCCTCTCATATGAGATCTGATTTTTGTTTCACCGTCATGGGTAAATACTGCATTCATCCTACCTTTTCCTCTCATGGTTGTAAACATATGATGTTCCTACCACGCAGCTTCCTTCGCTCCAACGAATAAATTCCTCTCCTCTCCCTACAGCTCGGGCACACAAGGAAAGAATAGAAAAATCCTGCTATAGCTACTGACGGTGATACCACATGTGGTGAAGCCGACAGAGGCTGGACCAAGATTTATCGTCATACAACAAAGAAACAGGCCCAGCGACTCTGTGCAAATGCTCTCCAATTACAGCATCACATTTACTAGCACTTGGTCCACAGAATATTAAGCCTTGGCACGCTCTATCTATCTATCTATCTATCTATCTATCTATCTATCTATCTATCTATCTATCTATCTATCTATCTATCTATCTATCTATCTATCTATCTATCTATCTATCTATCTATCTATCTATCTATCTATCTATCTATCTATCTGTCTGTCTGTCTGTCTGTCTGTCTGTCTGTCTGTCTGTCTGTCTGTCTGTCTGTCTGTCTGTCTGTCTGTCTGTCTGTCTGTCTGTCTGTCTATCTATCTATCTATCTATCTATCTATCTATCTATCTATCTATCTATCTTTCTTTCTATCTATCTATCTATCTATCTATCTATCTATCTATCTATCTATCTATCTATCTATCTGTCTATCCGGCTATCCGTCTATCCTTTCTGTCCGTCTGTCCGTCTGTCCGTCTGTCCGTCTGTCCGTCTGCCCGTCTGCCCGTCTGTCCGTCTGTCCGTCTGTCCGTCTGTCCGTCTGTCCGTCTGTCCGTCTGTCCGTCTGTCCGTCGGGCGGGTTCATCCTCCATCCATCCATCCATCATCCATCCATCCATCCATCCATCCACCATCCATCCATCCATCCATCCATCCATCCATCCAGCCATCCAGCCAGCCATCCATCCATCCATCCATCCATCCATCCAGCATCCATCCAGCCAGCCATCCATCCAGCCAGCCATCAGCCATCCAGCCACCGCGATCTATCTAGCTATCTATCTATCTATCTCTATCTATCTATCTATCTATCTAGGAGCTATCTATCTATCGATATCTAGCACGAGCGAGCGCTATCTAGCTCGGTCTATCTATCATCTATCTATCTATCTAGCTATCTATCTAGCTATCTATCTATCTAGCTATCTAGCTATCTATCGATCTATCTATCGATCTATCTATCTATGCTAGCGAGCGAGCGAGCGAGCGATCGAGCGATCGAGCTAGCGAGCGAGCGAGCGATCTCGCGCGCTGCGCTCGATCTAGCGATGCTATCTATCTATCTAGTCTATCTATCTATCGATCTATCTATCTAGCTATCTATCTAGCTATCTATCTATCTATCTATCTATCATATAACCATATAACCATATAACAATTACAGCACGGAAACAGGCCATCTCGACCCCTCTAGTCCGTGCCGAACACATAATCTCCCCTAGTCCCATATACCTGCGCTCAGACCATAACCCTCCATTCCTTTCCCATCCATATAACTATCCAATTTATTTTTAAATGATAAAAACGAACCTGCCTCCACCACCTTCACTGGAAGCTCATTCCACACAGCTACCACTCTCTGAGTAAAGAAGTTCCCCCTCATGTTACCCCTAAATTTCAGTCCCTTAATTCTCAAGTCATGTCCCCTTGTTTGAATCTTCCCTACTCTCAGTGGGAAAAGCTTTTCCACGTCAACTCTGTCTATCCCTCTCATCATTTTAAAAACCTCTATCAAGTCCCCCCTTAACCTTCTGCGCTCCAAAGAATAAAGCCCTAACTTGTTCAACCTTTCTCTGTAACTTAGTTGCTGAAACCCAGGCAACATTCTTGTAAATCTCCTCTGTACTCTCTCTATTTTGTTGACATCCTTCCTATAATTAGGCGACCAAAATTGTACACCATACTCCAGAATTGGCCTCACCAATGCCTTGTACAATTTTAACATTACATCCCAACTTCTATACTCAATGCTCTGATTTATAAAGGCCAGCACACCAAAAGCTTTCTTTACCACCCTATCTACATGAGATTCCACTTTCAGGGAACTGTGCACAGTTATTCCCAGATCCCTCTGTTCACCTACATTCTTCAATTCCCTACCATTTACCATGTACGTCCTATTTTGATTTGTCCTGCCAAGATGTAGAACCTCACACTTATCAGCATTAAACTCCATCTGCCATCTCTCAGCCCACTCTTCCAACTGGCATAAATCTCTCTGTAAACTTTGAAACTCTACTTCATTACCCGCAACCCCACCTATCTTAGTATCATCTGCATACTTACTAATCCAATTTACCACACCATCGTCCAGATCATTGATGTACATGACAAACAACAGTGGACCCAACACAGATCCCTGTGGCACCCCACTCGTCACTGGCCTCCAACCTGACAAACAACCATCCACCATTACTCTCTGGCATCTCCCATTCAGCCACTGTTGAATCCATCTTGCTACTCCACCATTAATACCCAACCATTGAACCTTCTTAACCAACCTTCCATGAGGAACCTTGTCAAAGGCCTTACTGAAGTCCATATACACAACATCCACTGCTTTACCCTCATCAATTTCCCGAGTAACATCTTCAAAAAATTCAAGAAGATTAGTTAAACATGACCTTCCAGGCACACATCCATGTTGACTGTTCCTAATCAGACCCTGTTTATCCAGATGCTTATATATATTATCTCTAAGTATTCTTTCCATTAATTTGCCCACCACTGACGTCAAACTAACAGGTCTATAATTGCTAGGTTTACTCTTAGACCCCTTTTTAAACAATGGAACAACATGCGCAGTACGCCAATCCTCCGGCACTATTCCCGTTTCTAATGACATTTGAAATATTTCTGCCATAGCCCCTGCTATTTCTACACTAACTTCCCTCAATGTCCTAGGGAATATCCTGTCGGGACCTGGAGACTTATCCACTTTTATATTTCTCAAAAGTGTCAGTACTTCCTCTTCTTTGATCCTCTTAGTTTCCATAGCTACTCTACTTGTTTCCCTTACCTCACATAATTCAATATCCTTCTCCTTCGTGAATACCGAAGAAAAGAAACTGTTCAATATCTCCCCCATCTCTTTTGGCTCTGCAGATAGTTGGCCACTCTGACTCTCTAATGGACCAATTTTATCCCTCGTTATCCTTTTGCTATTAATATAGCGGTAGAAACCCTTCGGATTTACTTTTACCTTACTTGCCCAAGCAACCTCATATCTTCTTTTAGCTTTTCTAATTTATTTCTTAAGATTCTTTTTACATTCTTTATACTCCTCAAGCACCTCATTTACTCCATGCTGCCTATAACTCTTGTAGATCTCCCTCTTTTTCCGAACCAAGTGTCCAATTTCCCTTGAAAACCATGGCTCTTTACAATTTTTACGATTTCCTTTCAACCGAACCGGGACATAAAGATTCTGTACTCTTAAAATTTCACCTTTAAATGTACTCCATTTCTCTTCCACATCTTTCCCATAAACAAACTGTCCCAATTTACTCCTTTTAAATCCTTTCGCATCTCCTCAAAGTTAGCCTTTCTCCAATCAAAAATCTCAACCCTAGGTCCAGTTTTGTCCCTCTCCATAATTATATTGAAACTAATGGTATTGTGATCACTGGACCCGAACTGTTCCCCAACGCATACCTCTGCCACCTGACCCATCTCATTTCCTAACAGGAGGTCCAGTACCGCCCCTTCTCTAGTAGGTACTTCTATGTATTGTTGCAAAAAACTATCCTGCACACATTTTACAAACTCCAACCCATCCAGCCCATTTACAGAATGTGTTTCCCAGTCTATGTGTGGAAAATTGAAATCTCCCACAATCACTACCTTGTGCTTACTACTAATATCTGCAATCGCCTTACATATTTGCTCTTCCAATTCTCGCTCCACATTTGGCGGTCTATAATACACCCCTATAAGTGTTGCTACCCCTTTCCCATTTCTCAGTTCCACCCAAATAGCCTCCCTAGACGAGCCCTCTAATCTATCCTGCCAAAGCACTGCTGTAATATCTTCCCTGATAAGCAATGCAACACCTCCACCTCTTGCCCCTCCAATTCTATCACACCTGAAGCAACGAAATCCTGGAATATTTAGTTTCCAATCACAGCCCTCCTGCAACCATGTTTCACTGATCGCCACAACATCATACTTCCAGGTGTCAATCCAGGCTCTAAGTTCATCCACTTTTCTTACAATGCTCCTAGCATTAAAATATACACATTTAAGAAACCCACCCTCTCTTATTCTCTGATTATTTTCTTTTTCTTCTCTCTCCCCTACATGTTGGGTCAGAGTGCTACCATTCTCTGCCCCCTGCTTCACACACTGACTGCTAGCTTTCCCAATTTGAGTCCCTCCCCCCAACCATACTAGTTTAAAGTCTCCCCAGTAGCCTTTGCAAATCTCCCCGCCAGGATATTGGTCCCCCTTGAGTTCAAGTGCAACCCGTCCTTTCTGTACAGGTCGCACCTTCCGCAAAAGAGGTCCCAATGATCCAGAAACTTGAATCCATACCCACTGCACCAGTCTCTCATCCACGCATTTATCCTCCACCTCGCTCCATTCCTACTCTCACTGTCGCGTGGCACAGGCAGTAATCCTGAGATTGTTACCTTTCCAGTCCTTCTCCTTAACTCTCTACCTAACTCCCTAAATTCTTCTTTCAGGACCTCTTCTCTTTTTTTACCTATGTCGTTGGTACCTATATGCACCACGTAACTTTTAAATCTCTCCTGCACGGGAGACCCGACCTTTTCTTTGTCGGGTCTCCGTTGTCGTTGGGGCTGCAACGAGGAGCGGCCTCCAACAGGAAGACCGGGGGCTGTGGTGCCGACTACTCACCTCACCGTCGCGGAGCTGGCCGAGTCCAGAGCGGGTGGAGCTGTGGTGGACGCTGCTGCGACCCGAACCCCGGAGATTCGGTGGCTGCAACTGCGGGTTTGGCGGGCGGCACCGGGAGCCCGCGGGTCCCTGGAGGTAGACCGCTTTTCAGGGCTTCCGCAACGGCGACTTCTCCCGCCCGAGTTGCGGGGTTGAAGAGCTCCTGGAGCGGGGCCTTACACCATCGCCCCGCGCGGCTTGGAATGGCTACGGGACTGCGAGCGCGCGCCGGGGGCTCTAACATCAAGACCCGGTGTGCAACCTTGCATCACCCGGCGTTGCTTTAATGGCAGCGGGACAATTCGCCATCGCCCGCCGGGGGCTTTGACTTTGACTTTGACTCTGACATCGGGGGGGAGAGTGCAGTGGAGAGATAAGTTGTTTTGGCCTTCCATCACAGCAATGTGATGGATGTTTATGTAAATTATGTTGTGTCTTGGGTCTATTTGTTTGTAATGTATGGCTGCAGAAACGACATTTCGTTTGGACCTCAAGGGGTCCAAATGACAATAAATTGAATTGTATTGTATTGTATTGTATTGTATTGTATTGAAGCACGTTCGAGGACCAGACCCAACGGGTCTGCACTTGGTCTAGTATACGTTTAAAACTCTGTGTGTGTGTGGGGGTGGGTGTACAGCATTTTGCCTTTGAAACGTATCTCTTCGAAAACCAGACGCAAAACGCGGAGATTTTTATAATTTCGGTAGCGATTTAACATGAGTTCTGAAATCCACTCCTCTCTAGATTTCATCAATTATTTCCCCAGATTTTGAATACAATTGTGCGCGAAACATAACAAAAATTAAAATCAAACGGCTGCCTGAGTCCACTCACAATGGATCTCATTTACGTATGATATGACATCACAATGGGTCAGGGGTGGTCCCACTAAAATCAAACTTCTGCACGAGTAACAGCGCCATCTCACAGATGTCTAATCACAACGGGACAGGGGTGGGAGATCTCTCCCCCTTCCTCCCTTTCACAATGTCTTTGCACCTGGCCCAACTGGTGTGTGTGTGTGTGTGTGTGTGTGTGTGTGTGCGTGTGTGCGTGTGTGCGTGTGTGCGCGCGCGCGTGTGTGCGTGTGTGCGCGCGCGCGTGGTGTACGTGTGTGCGCGCGCGCGCGCGCGCGGGTGTGTATGGGTGTGTGTGGGTGGGTGTGGGTGTGGGTGCATGTGTGTGTGTGTGTGTGCTATGGAGGGGAGGCGGGAGAGGGGAGGAGGGGAGGGCGAGGAGAGGAGGAGGGGAGAGGGGAGAGGGGCGGCAGGAGGGGGGAGGGGGGAGAGGAGGGGAGTGGGGAGATGGAGGAGAGGAAGGGAGGGTGAGAGGAGGGGAGGAGGAGAGGAGGGAGGGTGGGGTGGGGTGTGGTTAGAGCGGGGTGGTTAGTGTGTGTGTGACGCGGCAGGCTGCTCCCCTGAATTCCATTGAGCTGCCGCACGCTTCATTCCCAGAATATTCTGAATGCATCTAAAAACACCCCTGGCTAGGCACGAAGCGACGATAGTCTCTCGATTCTCTATCTCTCCAGCTTCCCTCTTCGAAGAGTCTCTCTAGCGATCTCTATCTCTCTCATCTCTCTCCTCGCACTATCTATCTCTCCTCCCTCTCTCTCTCCTCTCTCTCTATCTTCTCTCTCTCTCGTCTCTATCCTCTCTCTCTCTCCTTCTCTCTCTCCCACCTCTCTCTCTCTCACCCTCTCCCCTCTTCCTCTATCCCATGCCGTCCGCTACCCCCTTTCCTCCACACCATCCCCTCCCCACCTTCCCTCCCCCCTCCCCCACCCTGTGCCTGCCTCGAAAGACAACGCTGGCCACATTTCCAAGCCTGTCCCGAAAGCCTGCTTGGAACCCTTGTATACTGTGCAGTATAAACTAATCTCATGATATCATTTTAGTTCATAAACGGATGTGAATCTCATGCTATCATTGTCATTTGTACAAAAAACAAGTGTAAATATTACCAACTTGTAAATGGTCCACATACCCCATGTTTTAGAAAGAACCAGACCCACCTACTTCCATGGTTACCGGTGGTCGTATGGGTAGCCCAAAGCCCACATTATCGCGAAACAGTGTGAGGAAGCTCAAGCTGCTTCAAAGTCCCACAGTAACTGTAGGATTCTTATACCCTCAATGGTTACTTGTGGAAATACAGCATCGTTAATCAGTGTCTATGTAACCTTTCATCTTTGCGCTTCATCTTATTTTTTTTTATTTTTTTTATTGTTTAGAAATCTCCTTCCCATGTATCTAACATGTAGATATCATAAATGTCCAGATTATCCTCGACAAATGGAGTCCACTCATAAAGGAGATCGTGTGTTAACCTTTTGGTGACTTGCATGCCAAGCAGTGACCAAAAGCAGCTGCAATGCAAGATTGCAACATATATGAATTTATTGTAGACAGAACTACAAAATACTATCCTCCTCCTACTGATAAGGAACCCTCTTCTCAGTAGATTTAGATTTAGCTATTTTAACTGCATTCTATCTTGGCAACGCTGCCATCATGCTCCCCAGTATGTGTGCTACAAGGTTAAACAAATTATAACTTACTCATCTTCCTTATAATTCCTAAAATTTCCAACATCAGTACACATATTTTTTTTGTGTTTTGCTGCTTGAATTCTCCGATTGCACATATCGAGTACCAGGAAGAACGGAATTATGCGATGCAGCTTGAGCAAATGTTATTCATTATTACAAATATAAGGACGATTTAAATTTTGATTGAAACAAAGAATAATATTCAGGATGATAATCGATACATTATGAACTATATTCTGCCTCTGTATTATTCCTGTTGCTCTATGAATTGCTCTAGTGAATTTGCTTGAACTGATTATATCCATGAATGGTATGTTGGATCTGAGTGGATAGGAGGCAACACAGCTTTACACTGTTCATCGGTACTTGTGACAGTAAAATTCTAAGCCTAACCTAACCAAACCCAATGATCAGAGATAAGTACCATATATGTACCAAATACCAAATATCAAGTGGGCGATATGCAGAGTACTGCCCTGCCGACTACAAATTCAGAAGGTTCAGAAGGTATGACCGGACACGGATTGATCGTACTGTGATGGCGATTCACATAGACATAGACGACACTGATATTCAAGAGACATGATGAATGGTTGTTAAGCACAAACAAACTGTTGGACAAATGCGAAGAGAAAGTGAAGACTGGGGCAGGAGGAGGAACACACTAAATACTCTGCTGCTGTATTGCAGTCCGCAGTAATTGCCGGGCATCTACACATACAAGAGGTACAATATTAAATACTCAGATGACTCAGAGGACATCGTGGAGAGAGGAAGGACATCTAATGTTATAAATGGAGGATCTTATCAAATCCCAGATGCTGGTGAAGCAAATGCACGATATGGTGTCGTGTCGCAAATTACAAGAATGCAAACACTGGTGTTGCACCGCACACCGCATTAGAGTGCAAACTGGCGAATCAGGGCACCCGAGCATTGCTGCAGAATCAATTCCTGCCGAACATTTATTGCTCAACACAAATAACGAAAGATGCTCACGTATTTACCTCTTGCTACTGTCGAGATGGCAGCTAGATTTCCAAACGTAGTGACTAGAAATGCCTGCTTCCACTCAACATATCTCAACGACCTCCTTTAAACCGAGATGAGATGAACTTTTTTCACACAGAGAGTGGTGAATCTCTGGAACTCTCTGCCACAGAAGGTAGTCGAGGCCAGTTCATTGGCTATATTTAAGAGGGAGTTAGATGTGGCCCTTGTGGCTAAGGGGATCAGAGGGTATGGAGAGAAGGCAGGTACGGGATACTGAGTTGGATGATCAGCCATGATCATATTGAATGGCGGTGCAGGCTCGAAGGGCCGAATGGCCTACTCCTGCACATAATTTCTATGTTTCTATGTTTCTATGATAGCTCGTGTTTAAGAAGGAACCGCAGATGCTGGAAAATCGAAGGTACTCAAAAATGCCGGAGAATCTCAGCGGGTGCAGCGTCTATGGAGCGAAGGAAACCAGCGATGCTGCTGCACCCGCTGCGTTTCTCCAACATTTTTGTGTTCCTGAGATAGCTCGTTCCGTACATGCCGTCTGAATGTAAAGTCCTCCCGTCAGGTTCCTTGTAAATCTTGCTCCTCTCACCATATACCCATGATCTCTGGTTTTCGATTACCCGTTCTGTAGAAAAGACTGTGCATTCTCCCGATCTATTCCCCGGATATACCTTTATAAGCAACATTCGGCGTCCTGTGCTCCAACGAATAAAGTCCTCATCCCTACCAAGGGCTGGGCCCATACAAGGGTAGTGTAGCGAATTCCTGCTCTAACCACTGACGGTGATACTACAAACGGAGAAACCTGTATACACTGGTCCGAGAGTCATAGGGTCACAAATCAGAGAAGGAGGCCAAACAACTATACTACATCTATGCTATCCATGTACTAATTCCCATTTACTTTCAAGGAATGCGGTCCTTACCTACAATACCATGCACAATCTGGTTGTGGTTTACCCCACGGATGAAAGAACTGCCAAAGGAGCAACAATTGATCAGATCATCTACGCTGTGCGGTTTGGAAGAATGACAAGTGAATATATTGACACTGTAAATGTCGGCTTCAACGAGGTCTTGAAAGGATAGATATTGCAAGTATTACACAATCGATAGATGGGTGATGCCGTTAGGATACACGTTTCAGAGTAGATGTTTACCATGGAGTGAATTGAGATGAGAAGCCATTTATGCTCGCAAATACATCTGGACCTACAGTACCTTGTGCCCCCAAAATTAGTGATGATAACTCATTCCGTTCATATAGGGCAGGAGCAAGTGTGTTTGTAGACAATGGGCGAATGACGGCTAATGTGACCAGCTGTGGATTAATATGAGTCCAAAATCAGATCCCGTTTAATATTTAAAAAGGGAACAGCCTCGCGCTTTAAATTATAAGTTCAGCAGTGTGTACCTATATGTGATAGGCGATGGATTGGCTATTATCTCCAAACGCCGCAATCGATGTAGCTTCTCCACCTCGACCACTGAATGCTCGATTTTAGCACCAACCATCCTCAGTCAGTGGGGATAGGTGACATTCCTCCAAAATAACACTGGAGCCCTGCAATAATTCATTTTCTGTCTGCTACTATACGTCCTTTACCTCGAGTACAGGCCGACATTTGTATCAGGGTGCAGGAGTAGGCCATAGACAATAGGTGCAGGAGTAGGCCATTTGGCTCTTCGAGCCAGCATCGCCATTGAATGTGGTCATGGCTGATCATCCTCAATCAGTAGCCCCGTTCCTGCTTTCTCCCCATATCCCCTGACTCCGCTATCTTTAAGAGCTCTATCTAGCTCTCTCTTGAAAGGATCTAGTGAATCGGCCTCCACCAGCCTCTGGGGCAGAGAATTCCACAGACTCACAGCTCTCTGTGTGAAACAATGTGTCTTCATCTCCGTTCTTAATGACTTACCTTTATTCTTAAACGGTTGCCCCTGGTTCTGGACTCTCACAACATCGGGAACATGTTTCATGCCACTCGCATGTCAAAACCTTTAACAATCTTATATGTTTCAAGGAGATACCCTCTCATCCTTCTAAATTCCAGAGTGTACAAGCTCAGCCATTATATCAACATATGGCAATCCCACCATCCCGGGAATTAACCTCGTGAACCTACGCTGCAATCCCTCAATAGCAAGAATGTCCTTCCTCAAACTGGGAGACCAAAACTGCACACAATACTCCATGTGTGGTCTCACTCTGGTCCTGTACAACTGCGACATTGAAACTGCGACAACTGTGACTACGGAAGTGAAACTGGCTGAGAGCAAGTTGCATGGCGTTAGTGGAGCAATCACATTGATGCGACATCCAGAAAGGCGCACTTACGCCTCTACTTCAGGTGGAGTCTGTGTAACGTGGCATGTCTCCAGTGACTTATCCGGGTGTACCATAGGCATCATAATGTCGGGTTTGACCATATTTTAGATTGTGTACAGATCTGCCTAGACCGAGCGATATTTCAGAGAGTTATAAGTGTAAACCAATCCATGACACGGACCAGACTTCACATCATTGACTCCATCTACACATCACGCTGCCGCCGAAAGAAAACACCCAGCGTAATCAAAGACTTGTTGAGAGCTGGTCCGTTTTCTTTCCCCTACCCAGGTCCTGCAGAAGGAACAGATGCTTGAGAGCGTGCCCCACCGGATTAAGCATTAGCTTATTTTCTCCATTATGACTCTTCTGAACGGTCCCCTCGTAGACTAGTGCACAGTTCAATTCGTTTCTACCGCATTGCGGATATTGGAAATTGTCTGTTGCACACCAATACTGCGAAAATACAAACCAATGCTGCGAACTATATTCTGTACTGCATCTTCCACGTTGCTCTATCTATTTTAATAGAATAATCGAATCCTACAACATGGTAATGAGACTGTCTACCCAGCTTGCCCATGCCGACCAATGTGCCCCATCTACACTAGTCACTACTTATCACATTTCGCCCACATCACTCTAAATCATTCCTAGCCATGCAGCAGTCCAGCTGTCTTAGAAAGATGCCTTAATATATTGTTTCAACTACCTCATATGTCAACACATTCTCTGTGTAAATCCATATATATAGTACCTTATGTGCTCGAGTTTTAACTAATACTGTATATTCATGGTATCTCTAGTTTGTCTGGATAGCAAGCAAAACTAAGCTTTTTACTTTAGCACGGTACATGCAACAATAAACTTCAAACTGAAGCTTATATTTGAACGCCGCTCCTCTCAATTGTTTTCAACGTCGCGATCCCAGCGGGGTGTCTCATTGCTTATAGACAATTGACAATAGAAGCATTGCATCATACACTGCTCCAGATGAAACCTTCAGCAAACTTAAATAATATGTTTGCAACAAAATGTTTCTTTGTGATTTTACAAAGCTCAAACTATCCAATTGCACATGTCCAGTTCGACGGAGAACGGATTTATGCAAAGTGGCTTGAGGAAGCGTTGTTCATTCTCACAAATACACGCACAATTCAGGGTTTGTGGAAGTAACCAACACTATTCAACATGATCTTCTATAATTAATGTATATTCGGTATTCTGTATCTTCCTCCTCACTCAACCTGCAGGACTGGTTGTAGTTTAAGAGATAATTAGATTTCCCTCGTACGGCTGAGGGAATCAAGGGATTTGGGGGGAAAGCCGGAACAGGTTACTGATTTTAGATGATCAGCCATGATCTTCTTGAATCGAAGTGCTGGTGGGAAGGGCCGAATGGCCTACTCCTGCTATGTCATACGTTTCTATGTATCTGTATATGGCATATCTGATCTGAATGGATAGCGAGCAATGTTCCGCTTTTCACTGTACCTCGAAATATCTGACATTAATAAACATTCCGAACCTCAGCTCACCTAGTGGTCTGACGTAAGTACCAACTATGATCAGAGAGGGATACTCGTACCATGATGGCAATTAAGATTGTCCATGTAAACCAGACTGTATTGATATACAAGAGTAGGTGCTGAATGGGGGTGAACAAATGCGAAGACAAGATGTGAAGTGGGCACAGGAGGAATAATTCAGTAAAACAACTGACACCTTATCGTGGACCGTATTAATTACCGCGCATCTGCAATACAGGAGGAACACATAGTATAATCAAAAGACTCAGATAACATCCGTCTAGGCAGCAAAATATGTGATGCCAGAAGTGAATGATCTTATCAAAGTCCAAACCGTGTACCCAGCATTCTGTATTAGTGTCAAGACTTCCCTTCAGGTTCCTTGTAAATCTTGCAGCTCTCACATGAAACCTATGAGATCTGCCGTTTGATTCTTCGGCAGCTGTGGCGGGGCCTGAATGCAATCACCTCCTACAAGGCGAAACCAGGAGGCAGCTCGAATGTCGGCGAAACATCACTCCCTGACGAGCTCAATGCGTTTTCCGCACGCTTTGATAGGGAGATTAATGATGTGCCTTCCCGATCCCCCATTCGCTGAGATGGCATTTCAGTCTCAGTCACAGAGGCCGACGTCAGGAAATCCTTCAGAGGGGTGAAACCCCGAAAAGCACCTGGGCCTGATGGTATACCCGGTCGTGTTCTAAAGACATGTGCGAACCTACTGGTTGGAGATTTTACGGACATTTTCAACCTCTCACTTCTGAGGTCTGAGGTCCCAAAGGGCATCAATTATACCAGTGCCCAAGTAGAGTAAGATGACGTGCCTCAATGACTATCGACCAATGGCACTAACGCCGGTGGTGATGAAGTGCTTTGAGAGGTTGATTATGGAGCAAATCAACTCCTGCCTCGACAAAATCCTGGACCCACTGCAGTTCGCTGACCGCCACAACAGATCAACGGTGGATGCGATCTCCCTGGCCCTTCAATCCGCTCTGGACCACTTGGACAACAACAACTCATATGTCAGGCTGTTGTTCATCGATTACAGCTCGGCATTTAACACAATCATCCCCTCCAAGCTGGTTACCAAACTCGCAGAACTGGGTCTCTGCGCATCCCTCTGCAATTGGATCCTCGACATCCTCATTCACAGACCACAGTCTGTTCGTATTGGTGGAAATGTGTCAACCTCGATAACAATCAGCACGGGAGAACATCAAGGCTGCGTGCTCAGCCTTCTGCTGTACTCACTCTATACTCATGACTGCGTAGCCAGTCGCAGTGTGAACTCCATCATCAAGTTCGCTGACGACAACACTGTTGTAGGTCGTAACTCTGATGGGGGTGAGTCAGGGTATAGAAGAGAGATCGAGCAACTGTCCATGTGGTGCCAACGCAATAATCTGGCCCACAACACCAGCAAAACCACGGAACTGATTGTGGACTTTGGATGGAGTAGGAGGGGGACCCACAGCCCCATTTATATCAAGATGGTTGAAAGGGACAAGAACTTCAAATTCCTGGGCGTGCACATATCTGAAGATCTTTCCTGGTCCGAGAGCACTAATGCAATTATCAAGAAAGCTCATCAGCACCTCTACTTCCTGAGAAGATCACGGAGAGTCGGCTTGTCAAGGAATCTTCTCTCTAAGCTCCACAGGTGCACAGTAGAGAGCATGCGGACCGGTTGCATCGTGGCTTGGTTCGGCAATTTGAGCGCCGTGGAGAGGAAAAGACTACAAAAAGTAGTAAACATTGCCCATTCCGTCATCGGCTCTGACCTTCCTTCCATCGAAAGGATTTATCGCAGTCGCTGCCTCAAAAAGGCTGGCAGTATCATCAAAGACCCACACCATCCTGGCCACACACTCATCTCCCTGCTACCTTCAGGTAGAAGGTACAGGAACCTGAAGACTGCAAAAAACAGGTTGAGGAATAGTTACTTCCCAACAGACATCAGGCTATTAAACCTGGCTCGGCCAAAACTCTGATTATTAACAACACATTTTCTGTTATTTGCACTTTATCAGTTTATTTATTAATGTGTGCATATATTAATATTATTGTACTAGACCAAGTGCAGACCCGTTGGGTCTGTTCTCCCAACGTGCGGTTGTGGGGGGGGGGGGGGAGGCGGCATGCAGCGTCAAACACACTAACTATCCCCCCCCCCTCACTCACGCTAATTACCCCTCTTGATATTATATTAACATTATTAATTTGCTCGTTTTACCCCATAACCACCCTATCTACTGACGCATAGCCCCCAACTTGCAGTTACATCTAGAGAGTGAGGGGGCGGTGGTAGAGAGTGAGGGCAGAGAGAGAAGCGGCAGAGACAGAGAGAGAGGGGAGGAGAGAGAGAGAGGGTGAGAGTGAGGGGGAGAGAGAGGGGGTGCTTAGAGGGGGGTGAGGGGAGAGGTGGGGAGCAGGGAGGGGGAGGGGGAGGGAGGGTGGAGGGGTGTGGAGGGGAGGGAGGGTGGGGGTGGGGGTGGAGGGGAGGAGGGGAGAGAGAGGGGGAGAGGAGAGGAGGGGGGGGAGAGGAGAGGAGAGGGGGGGGAGGAGACGGGGGGAGAGGTGAGGGGGCGGAGAAGAGGAGAGGGGGCGAAGAGGAGAGGGGGAGAGGGGAGAGGGGAGGAGGGGGTGGGAGAGGGGGGAAGAGGAGTGGAGGGGAAGAAGAGAGGGGGGAAGAGGAGAGGGGGTAGAGGAGAGGGGGACTAGGAGAGGCGGGGAGACCAGAGGGGGGAGAGGAGAGGGGGGGAGGAGGATAGGGGGGAAGAGGAGAGGGGGAGAAGAGGAGAGGGGGGGAAGAGGAGAGGGGGAAGAGGAGAGGGGGAAGTGGAGATGGGGGGAAGAGGAGAGGGGGGGGAGAGGAGGGGGGAGAGAATAGAGGGGGGCGGGGGAGAGGAGGGATAGGAGAGGGGGGGAAGAGGAGGGGGGGAATAGGAGAGGGGGAGAAGGGGAGAGGGGGTAGAGGGGAGGAGGGAGGGGGGAAGAGGAGGGAGGGGAAGAGGGGAGGGGGGGCGGAGAAGAGGAGGGGGGAAAGAGGAGAGGGGGCGAAGAGGAGGGGGGGGAGAGGAGAGGGGGGGAGAGGAGAGGGGGGAGAGGAGAGGGGGGGAAGAGGAGAGGGGGGGAGCGGAGAGGGGGAAGAGGAGACGGGGGAGAGGAGAGGGGGAAGAGGAGAGGGGGGGGAGAGGAGAGGGGGTGAGAGGAGAGGGGGCAGAGGAGATGGGGGAGAGGAGAGGGGGGAGAGGAGGTGGAAGAGGAGATGGGGAGAGGAGAGGGGGGAAAGAGGAGAGGGGGAAGAGGAGAGGGGGAATAGGAGGGGGAAGAGGAGGGGGGAGAGGAGAGGGGGGGGGAGAGGAGAGGGGGAAGAGGAGAGGGTGGGAAGAGGAGAGGGGAGAAAGAGGAGGGGGAAAGAGGAGGGGAGAAGAGGAGAGGGGGAAGAGGAGAGGGGGAAGAGGAGAGGGGGGTAGAGGAGAGGGGAGAGGAGGGGGAAGAGGAGAGGGGGGAGGAGAGGTGTGGGTGAGGAGAGGGTGGAGAGGAGAGGGGGAGAGGAGAGGGGGAGAGGAGGGGGCGAGGAGAGGGGGGAGAGGAGAGGGGGGTAGAGTTGAGGGGTAGAAGAGGAGAGGGGAGAAGAGGAGAGGGAGGTAGAGGAGAGGGGAGGGGGGAAGAGGAGAGAGGGGAAGAGGAGAGAGGGGGGAGGAGGGGGGAGAGGAGAGGGGGTGGGTGGGGAGAGGGGAGAGATGAGAGGGGAGAGAGAGGGGGGAGAGAGAGGAGAGGGGCAGAGAGAGGAGAGTGGGGGAGAGAGGAGAGGGGGAGAGAGGAGAGGGGGAGAGAGGAGAGGGGGGAGAGGAGAGATGGGGAGAGATGAGGAGGGGGAGAGGAGAGAGGGAGAGGAGAGGGGGGAGAGAGGGGAGGGGGAGAGGAGAGGGGGGGGGAGGAGAGAGAGGGTGGGGGGGAGAGGAGAGAGAGGGGGGGAGAGAGATCCCAAACAACCATTTGCAGGCAGTGCTTTTTTCCTTCAAATTAACCATAACCATATTTTCATTTTCAAACTAAATTAAGGGTACTTACTCACAGCTGTGTAGACATTTGTTCAGTCATTCAGAGCTCAGACCTCCATGTTGTAGAGGCTGATTGGGGCACACCACTTCCTGGTTTTGTAGTCCCTCCCCCATCCCACCAGCAGGAGCAGCAGAGATAATGGGGAATTTTGTAAAATCATTAATATCCCTTTCATATTTCATCGACGGGAAAAATGCTCAGCACACATACGGCAGAGGGGGGCTCTGAGCGAGGTGGCCAAAAATGCCGGCCGTAGGTGGTGGCGTTCTCTCGGAAATCGCAGCACTGATCGCCAAAACAGGTCAAGAACAGAGTTTCAGTAATATGGATATGGACACACTTACCTGTTTTGTAGTAAATGCCTACTATGTTCAGTGTGCCGAAGCAATGCAAGAATTGAATTGTCCTATAAAGGGACACATAAACTCACTTGAATTTGAACTCAATCCTGGGGAAAATGTTCTGCATTCAGCATATCTATTACTCTCATGATTTTATACACCTTCATATCATCACAACTCAGAATCCTTTGCTCCAGGGAATAAATTCCTCACCTCTCCCTGCAGCTCGGTCACACAAAGAAAGAGTAGTGCAAGGTACACAAAATTGCTGGGGAAACTCAGCGGGTGCAGCAGCATCTATGGAGCGAAGGAAATAGGCGACGTTTCGGGCCGAAACGTCGCCTATTTCCTTCGCTCCATAGATGCTGCTGCACCCGCTGAGTTTCCCCAGCAATTTTGTGTACCTTCGATATTCCAGCATCTGCAGTTCCCTTTTGAACACGAAAGAGTAGTGCAGTCGTGATGTGTTAATGCCGTCGAATAACTGAGTCGCATGTTCTAGCACTTGGTCCATAGTGTATTATGCCTCAGCCCTCTCTCTTTTAAAGGTGATACTTACCTTTGAAGCGGTGTAGTCAGACGTGGAGATTTATCCCTCGCATCAAGTGGCTGTGAAACGACCAATAATTGACCAAATCCTCTACTCTGTGCAGTTGGTGAGAACAACAAGTCAGTAATTGACGGCGATATGTGGACGTTTGCGAGGCCCTGAATGGGTAGAGCTTCAGAGCATTAAACAACGGGTATATGGATGGTTACGTAAGGATCACAAGATCAGACAATGAATTCACTTTGGAGTAACTGACATGTGATGTAAATTACCTTCTCGGATATATTTGAATCTCTAGTACCCTCTCCCCCGGAAAACAGCGGTGCCCATTTATTAAATACAAACCGGGTTGGCGCGAAGCTTCTTCTGGCCAATAGGGAAGTGAAGACCAATGTGACCGGTTATGGAAAAGAACTTGTGACCAAGATAAGATTGATAATATGATACTACATGGCTGAACAGGCTTGAGCTTGGCATTGTGTGTTTGGCCGTGTGTAGCTGTGTCCAAATGTTTCAAACGTTGCGATAGTACCTGCCTCGGCTGTCTCCTCTGGCCGCTGGTCCAATAGACTCACTCCACTTTGTTACATTTTTATCCATCATGTTCCTATTAAATCTTTCCCCTAATGTTAAACCTATGCACGCTAGTTGTTGATTATACACGCTAGTTGTTGATTCCCTTATTCTGGGCAGGAGACTGTGCGTCTCCGCGATCTATTATTCTCATGGATTTGGACACAAATGTTCATTTTTACGAATACATGGAAAATTCAGGATTTGATTGAAATAAGAACAATATTGACATGACATTCTATATCAGCAAATATATTCTTCATTCTGTATCTACACCGGGTGGCGACCGTAATGGCCTTCTCTCCAACAGTCTTTCCCTAATAATTAAGTATGTCTTAAATGTATGTTTCAATTTGTCTTGCTATGTCTTATGCGGGGGGGGGGGGGGGGGGGGGGGTGGGAGGAGGGGGGGGGAGTTCGGGGGTAACTTTTTCCAGTCACTTACCTCGACGGTGATGCGATATTTATCCGTGTCGCATCTCCGTCCCCCCTGCGGACTAACATAGAAACATAGAAATTAGGTGCAGGAGTAGGCCATTCGGCCCTTCGAGCCTGCACCGCCATTCAATATGATCATGGCTGATCATTTTGTAGTGTAGTGTAGTGGTGCGGCCTTTCGTGGTGTCCAGCCCGGAGCCTCCATCCCTAGGCGCGGCGCGGACTTACCGTCAAGGAGCGTGCGATCCTTTGCAGAGGATCGCCAGCGAAAGTGTTTCGGCCTGTGTACTTTAACATCGAGGATCCGCGCTCCCCGGTAAGAAGAGGCCGACATGGGAGCTCCATGCTGCGGTGTCTTCCGATTCGTCCCGACGCTGGAGTTTCCATCATCCCGACCTGAGGGCTTGAACCTTCTGAACCTACAGAATTTTGTAGTCGGCAAGTCAGTACTCTGCATATCGCCAACTTGGACAATTTAACATTTTATCAAGCCATTAACCTACACACCTGCACGTCTTTCGAGTGTGGGAGGAAAATGAAGACCTCGGCGAAAGCCCACGCAGAACACGGGGAGAACGTACAAACTCCATACAGACAGCACCCGTTGTCGGGATCGAACCCGTGTCGCTGCCGCTGCATTTTGCTGTAAGGCAGCAACTCTACCGCTCTGCGAACTGCGGCGGGTTCAAAGGCCCTGACCACGGATGAACAAAGGAGGAAGATGACTGGACCTTATTGCCTTCCATGACAGCGAGGATTGATGATTCCATTGTGGTGGATGTTTATCTTAAATTTTAGTTTCATGTGACTGCGAATTGTTGCTATTCACTTAGTATGGCTGTATGGCAACACAAATATCACTGTACATCAATTGGTGCATGTGATAACTTGAATTTGAACTTTGCACGAGTTTAAATTGATAGTGCCCATGTATGGCAGGTCTGATCTGATCTGTAAAACCGCGCCTTTCACTGTACCACGGCACGTAATAATAATAAATGTAGCCTAACCAAGGCAAACCTAATGATTGGAGATAAGTACTAACTGTGATCAGAGCGATCTATTCGTAATATGATGTGGACATTGTTTATGTCCATGTGACACACCCGGTTTTGCTGTACAAGAGAAGTCAAAGAATCGTTGTTCCCCACAAATGAATAGTTGGACAAATGCGAAGAGGGGTTGGGAGGAGGAGAAAGAAAACAGTAAAATGCCAATACTGTATTGCGCATCGCAGTTATTGCCTGGCATCTGAAATACAAGAGGAAGCAATGTTAAATCCAAAAGATAAAGACTTGAGAGGACAACGGATCAAATGTCAGAAATGAATGACCTTATCAAAGCTCCGATCTCGTAGACACAAGTGCAAGCTGTGTTCTTGTTTTGCAAAGCGCACGCCCACAAACATTGGAGAAGCAACTGCACTCTGGATTGGGGTGTAAACTGGCTCGTCAACGCATCTGAACATTGCTGTAGAATCAGTTGCTGCCCAACATGTATTGCTCAACAGAAATAAACAAACATAGCTACCAATTACAACTGTCGAGGAAATGGTGGTGAACTCTACTGACGAAGATACCACGTGTTGAGATATATGCACCAACTGAACCAATAGTCACTAAATAGTCACTAAATCACAACGCAGAGAGATAGGCCGAACAACTGTCTGTGCGTATGCTGTCCAATTACTAAATCTCATCTACCAGCACTTCGTATGCAGAATATTGTGCCCTGGCACTGCCTCTTTTAGGGGAACTGATATTTACATTCGACTCGGGCACAGACTGAATTCGAGACGTAACCGTCGCATCAAGTGGTTCTCAAAGGCGAATAATTGTTCAGATCATCCATTCTACGCAGTTGAGAAGAATGACAAATGAATGTATTGACCCCGACATCGAGACTTCTGCCAGACGTTTGCAAGATAGATCAAGTTCAAGTTCAAGTTCAAGTTTATTGTCATGTGTCCCTAATAGGACAGTGACATTCTTGCTTTCCTTCAGCATAAAGAACATAGTAGGCATTTACTACAAAACATATGAATAAATATACTGATAAAGTGCAAATAACAAATAATGGATTCTTAATGTTCAGAGTTTTGGCCGAGCCAGGTTTAATAGCCTGATGGCTGTGAGGAAGTAGCTGTTCCTGAACCTGGTTGTTGCAGTCTTCAGGCTCCTGTACCTTCTACCTGACGGTAGCAGGGAGATGAGTGTGTGACCAGGATGGTGTGGGTCTTTGATGATACTGCCAGACTTTTTGAGGCAGCGACTTCGATAAATCCCCTCGATGGAAGGAAGGTCAGAGCCGATGATGGACTCGGCAGTGTTTACTACTTTTTGTAGTCTCTTCCTCTCCAGAGCGCTCAAGTTTCCGAACCAAGCCACGATGCAGCCGGCCAGCATGCTCTCTACTGTGCATCTGTAGAAGTTAGAGAGAGTCCTCCTTGACAAACCGACTCTCCGTAATCTTCTCATGAAGTAGAGGCGCTGATGTGCTTTCTTGATAATTGCATCAATGTTCTCGGACCAGGAAAGATCTTCAGAGATGTGCACGCCCAGGAATTTGAAGCTCTTGACCCTTTCAACCATTGACCCGTTGATATAAACGGGACTGTGTGTCCCCATCCTACTCCTTCCAAAGTCCACAATCAGTTCCTTGGTTTCGCTGGTGTTGAGGGCCAGGTTGTTGTGCTGGCACCATATGGACAGTTGCTCAATCTCTCTTCTATACTCGGACTCATCCCCATCAGTGATGCGTCCCACAACAGTGGTGTCGTCAGCGAACTTGATGATGGAGTTCGCACTATGACCGGCTACGCAGTCATGAGTATAGAGTGAACCTTGAGGTGCTCCCGTGCTGATTGTTATCGAGTCTGACACATTTCCACCAATTCGAACAGACTGTGGTCTGTGGATGAGGAAGTCGAGGATCCAATTGCAGAGGGATGCGCAGATACCCAGTCCTGCGAGTTTGGTAACCAGCTTGGAGGGGATGATAGTATTAAATGCCGAGCTGTAATCGATGAATAACAGCCTGACATATGAGTTTTTGTTGTCCAAGTGGTCCAGATTAGAGTGGAGGGACAGCGAGATCGCATCCACCGTTGATCTGATGTGGCGGTAAGCAAACTGCAGTGGGTCCAGGTTTTTGTCGAGGTAGAAGTGGATTTTCGCCATTATCAACCTCTCGAAGCACTTCACCACCACAGGCGGTAGTGCCGCAGGTCGGTAGTCATTGAGGCACGTCACCTTACTCTTCTTGGGCACTGGTTTAATTGATGCCCTTTTGAAGCAGGTGGGGACCTCAGACCTCAGTAGTGACAGGTTGAAAATGTCCGTAAAACTCCAGCCAGTTGGTCCGCACAGGTTTTTAAAACACGACCGGGTATACCATCAGGTCCAGGTGCTTTTCGGGGGTTCACCCCTCTGAATGATTTCCTGACGTCGGCCTCTGTGACTGAGACTGAAATACCATCACAGCGAATGGGGGCTCCGGGAGGCACGAAAGTATTCTCCCTATCAAAGCGTGCGTAAAAACGCATTGAGCTCGTCAGGGAGTGATGTTTCGCCGACATTCAAGTTGGCTCCTGGTTTCTCCTTTTAGGAGGTGATTGCAGTCAGGCCCCGCCACAGCTGCCGAACATCTGTCTCATCCTCCAGGTTGGAGCAGAAGTCCCGTTTGCCCTTTTTGATGACTTTTCCGAGGTCGTATCTGGACTTCTTGTAGACCACTGTATCATCAGACATGAATGCCCGGTACTGGTCTTCAGGAGAGTGCGGATCTCAACGTTCATTCAACGTTTCTCATTGAGAAACACTCCGAAGGTTTTGATGGGGATGCAGTCCTCCACACATTTCTTAATGAAGTCTGTAACGACTGTGGCGTGTTCGTTCAAGTCCGTTGCCGAGTCCTTGAACATTTCCCAGTCTACAGACAACAAACAGTCATGGAGTTGTTCCTCTGCCCCCCCCCCCCCCCCCGACAATCTCTGTACTGTCCTCACTTCTGTGGATGCGTTCTTTAATTGCTGCCTGTAGGCAGGAAGAAGCAACACCGCGGTATGGTCGGATTTAACAAAATGAGGGCGAGGGATATAGCGATAGGCATTCTTGATGGCAGTGAAGCAGTGATCGAGGGTGTTTGGTCCTCTGGTGCAGCAGGAGACATGTTGGTGGAAGTTAGGGAGTGATGTATTTAGGTTTGTCTTATTGAAGTCCCCAGCAATGGTGGTAAATGCCTCGGGGTAAGACTTCTGTTGTTTGTTGACCACGGCGTGCAGCTCCTCCAGTGCCAGACGGACGTCTGCCTGGGATGGGATGTAGATTTTGAGAGAATTACAGGCGACATATAACCATATAACAATCACAGCACGGAAACAGGCCATCTCTGCCCCACAAGTCCGTGCCGAACATTTTTTCCCTTAGTCCCACCTGTCTGCACTCATGCCATAACCCTCCATTCCCTTCTCATCCATATGCCTATCCAATTTATTTTTAAATGATACCAACGAACCTGCCTCCACCACTTCCACTGTAAGCTCATTCCACACCGCTACCACTCTCTGAGTAAAGAAGTTCCCCCTCATGTTACCCCTAAACTTCTGTCCCTTAATTCTGAAGTCATGTCCTCTTGTTTGAAACTTCCCTGGTCTCAAAGGGAAACGCTGATCCACATCAACTCTGTCTATCCCTCTCATAATTTTAAAGACCTCTATCAAGTCCCCCCTCAACCTTCTGCGCTCCAGAGAATAAAGACCTAACTTATTCAACCTTTCTCTGTAACTTAGTTGTTGAAACCCAGGCAACATTCTAGTAAATCTCCTCTGTACTCTCTCTATTTTGTTGACATCCTTCCTATAATTGGGCGACCAAAATTGTACACCATACTCCAGATTTGGTCTCATCAATGCCTTGTAAAATTTTAACATTATATCCCAGCTTCTATACTCAATGCTCTGATTTATAAAGGCTAGCATACCAAAAGCTTTCTTTACCACCCTATCTATATGCGATTCCACCTTCAAGGAACTATGCACGGTTATTCCCAGATCCATCTGTTCAACTGTATTCTTCAATTCCTTACCATTTACCATGTACGTCCTATTTTGATTGGTCCTGCCAAGGTGTAGCACCTCACATTTATCAGCATTAAACTCCATCTGCCATCTTTCAGCCCATTCTTCCAAATGGCCTAAATCTCTCTGTAGACTTCGGAAATCCACTTCATTATTCACAACACCCCCTATCTTGGTATCATCTGCATACTTACTAATCCAATATACCACACATTCATCCAGATCATTGATGTACATGACAAACAACAAAGGACCCAACACCGATCCCTGAGGCACCCCACTAGTCACCTGCCTCCAACCCGACAAACAACCATCCACCATTACCCTCTGGCTTCTCCCATTCAGCCACTGTTGAATCCATCTTGCTACTCCTGCATTTATACCCAACAATTCAACCTTCTTAACCAACCTTCCATGAGGAACCTTGTCAAATGCCTTACTAAAGTCCATATAAACAACATCCACTGCTTTATCCTCGTCAATTTCCCTAGTAACCGCTTCAAATAATTCAAGAAGATTAGTCAAACATGACCTTCCAGGCACAAATCCATGCTGACTGTTCCTAATCAGACCCTGTTTATCCAGATGCTTATATATATTATCTCTAAGTATCTTTTCCATTAATTTGCCCACCACTGAAGTCAAACTAACAGGCCTATAATTGCTAGGTTTACTCTTAGAACCCTATTTAAACAATGGAACAACATGCGCAGTACGCCAATCCTCGGGGACTATTCCCGTTTCTAATGACATTTGAAATATTTCTGTCATAGCCCCGGCTATTTCTACACTAACTTCCCTCAATGTCCTAGGGAATATCCTGTCAGGATCTGGAGACTTATCCACTTTTATATTTTTCAAAAGTGTCAGTACTTCTTTTACTTTGAAACTTATAGTATCCATAGCTACTCTACCAGTTTCCCTTACCTCACATAATTCAATATCCTTCTCCTTGGTGAATACCGAAGAAAAGAAACTGTTCAATATCTCCCCCATCTCTTTTGGCTCTGCAGATAGCTGTCCACTCTGTCTCTCCAATGGACCAATTTTATACCTCGTTATCCTTTTACTTTTAATATAGCTGTAGAAACCCTTTGGATTTACTTTCACCTTACTTGCCAAAGCAACCTCATGTCTTCTTTTAGCTTTTCTAATTTATTTCTTAAGATTCTTTTTACATCCCTTATACTCCTCAAGCACCTCATTTACTTCATGCTGCCTATAATTATTGTAGATCTCCCTCTTTTTCCGAACAAGATGTCCAATTTCCCTTGAAAACCAGGGCTCTTTCCAATTTTTACTGTTTCCTTTCAACCGAACAGGAACACAAAGATTCTGTACTCTTAAAATTTCCCCTTTAAATGTCCTCCATTTCTCTTCTACATCCTTCCCATAAAACAAAATGTCCCAGTTCACTCCTTTTAAATCATTTCGCATCTCATCAAAGTTAGCATTTCTCCAATCAAAAATCTCAACCCTAGGTCCAGTTCTGACCCTCTCCATAATTATATTAAAACTAATGGTATTGTGATCACTGGACCCGAAGTGCTCCCCAACGCATACCTCCGCCACCTGTCCCGTCTCATTTCCTAACAGGAGGTCCAACACTGCCCCTCCTCTAGTAGGTACCTCTATGTATTGCTGCAAAAAAATATCCTGCACACATTTTACAAACTCCAAACCATCCATCCCATTTACAGAATGACGTTCCCAGTCTATGTGTGGAAAGTTGAAATCTCCCACAATCACTACTTTGTGCTTACTACTAATATCTGCTATCTCCTTACATATTTGCTCTTCCAATTCTCGATCCCCATTTGGCGGTCTATAATACACCCCTATAAGTGTTGCTACCCCTTTCCCACTTCTCAGATCCACCCAAATTGCCTCCCTAGATGAGCCCTCCAATCTATCCTGCCAAAGCACTGCTGTAATATCGTCCCAGACTAGTAATGCTGCACCTCCACCTCTTGCCCCTCCAATTCTATCACACCTGAAGCAACGAAATCCTGGAATATTTAGTTTCCAATCACTGCAACCATGTTTCACTGATCGCCACAACATCATACTTCCAGGTGTCTATCCAGACTCTAAGCTCATCCTCCTTTCTTACAATGCTCCTAGCATTAAAATATGCACATTTAAGAAACCCCCCACCTCTTATTCTCTGTTTATTTCCTTTTTTTTCTTTCTCCTCTTGTGTCCGAGTGCTTCCCTTTTCTGCTTCCTGCCTCCCATTCTGTCTACTAGCTTTCTCTATTTGTGTCCCTCGCCCCAACCATTCTAGTTTAAAGTCTCCCCAGTAGCCTTTGCAAATTTCCCCGCCAGGATATCGGTCCCCCTCGGGTTCAAGTGCAACCCATCCTTTCTGTACAGGTCCCACCTTCCCCAAAAGAAGTCCCAATGATCCAGAAACTTGAATCCCTGCCCTCTGCACCGGTCTTTCAGCCACGCATTTATCCTCCACCTCGCTCCATTCCTACTCTCACTGTCGCGTGGCACAGGCAGTAATCCTGAGATTGTTACGTTACGTTACGTAACGTAACGTAACTGAGATTATTACGTTACGCATATGAATTGTTACGTTATGATCATCATTCACAATAAGAATTCATCTTGGAGTGACATGAGGTCAGATGTCATATATTCTAGCAGATATATTTGAAGCTACAGCATTATCTAACCCACAAAATGAGGATAACAATTTATGAAATGCAAGTACGGCTGTGTCGAACATAGGGAAATGAACACTGATGTGACCTGGTTGGAAATGAATATAAAACCAGAAACCGTTTGTAATTATGATATTGAATTGTCAAACAGACTCGAGCTTGGCATTGTGCGTGTGACCGTGTGTACCTGTGTCTGCTGGGAGAAGAATGGCTGTTATCTCCAAACCACCGGACCTCGGAATCTGCTCGCCCTCTGTCACTGCTTCCTGGGGTCTAATGCCCACGGACCTCAGTCAGTGAGGATAGGGGACAGCATCTCCTCCATAATCACTCTCCACATCGGTGACCTGCAAGGATGCGTTCTTGGTCTCCAACTATACCCCCTTTACAATCTCAACTGTAGGGACACATTTGGCTTTAATTGCATCTACAGGTTTGCTCACAACCCTATTGTGCTGGGTCAAATGGATGATAATGGCAATATGGAGTACAGGGGGTAGATAGAGAACTAAGATACATGGTGCCAGCACAATAATCTTCCCCTCAATGTCAGCAGGACGATGAAGCTAATTATTGACTTCTGGAAGCATGGTGCAGGACATGCCCAATCAGCATCAATGGTACAGAAGTGGAAATGGTTGAGAGCTTCCCCTTTGTGTTAATAATATCAAATATCTGTCGTGGGTCATAGATGCATCACAGTGGATCAATCACAGCTTGATTTGTGGAAAGCTCTGGCTGGGAACGCAAGCAAATTCAGACATTTGTAGATGTCGCTCAGTCCAACACACAGACAAGACTTCTCTCCACTAATGCAATCTACACTTTACACGTTACACTGCCTAGGAAAAGCAGCCAATATCTTGAAATACCTGTTTCTTCCAGACTATTCCTTCTCCTCCCTGCTCCAGTCAGCAGAAAGCGCACACGCGTGAAAGCGCTCACCATCTGCGGCTTCTTCACATCCGTTATCGGACTTCTTAATGGTCCTTCTATAAGCCATTGGACTGTTTAATTTACATTTCCCAATTGAGGACATTGGATTTTGGCTCTGGAGCTGATGCACTACATTGCTGAAACTATATTCCGCACCCTGTATCTTCTCCTTTGCTCTGTCTATTGTACTTACGTTCAAACTGATTGTACCTGTGCATGGAGTACAGGCTCAGCTTGGACAACACGCAATACGCAGATTTTTCCCACTATACCACGGTACATATAACAAAAATAATCTTAATCCTAAACCTGTGCCTGTAACATAATGTGCCTCGCATCTTAATTGTGCACAACTCCGCCAAGCCAATGGGAGTTCTCAAAGGGTAGAGAAGATTTGCATCATCTGTTACTCTATCTGTGCACTTAAGAACAGTTAAACGCAGTGTGGAAACAGGCCCTTCGGCCCACGTGCCCACGCCAGCCAACAGGTACCTGCAACGCCACTCCCACTTGCCTGCGCTTGGTCCATATCCCTCCAAACCTGTCCTATCCATGTCCCTGTCTCACTGTTTCTTAAACGTTGGGATAGCCCCAGCCTCAACGACCTCAATTGGCAGCTTGTTCCATACACCCACCACCCTTTGTGTAAAAACATTACACCACAGATTCATGGTGCCATGACAATATTAATATTAAATATTACAGATTCATATTAAATATTTTCCCTTCACCTTGAACCTATGCCCTCGATTCCCCTACTTTGGGCAAGAGACTTTGTGCATCTACCCGATCTATTCCACTCATGATTTTATACACCTCTATAAGATCACCCCACATCCTCCTGCGTTCCAAGGAATAGAGACCCAGCCTACTCACTCTCTCCTTGTAGCTCAAACCTTTTAGTCCTGGCTGCTTCCTCGTAAATTTTCTCTGAACCCTTTCAAGCTTGACACTAACTTTTGTATAACATGGTGCCCAGAACTGAAGACAATATTCTAAATGCGGTCTCAACAATGAACCATGCACCTGCACCTCGATCCATCCGCTCCGGGGGGGAAGTGGGGGGGGGGGGGGGGGGGGAGGGGACAACGAGGAGGAGGAGGAGGAGGAGGAGGAGGAGGAGGAGGAGGAGGAGGAGAGGAGCGAAGGCGCCGATATTCTGTACCAGAAAGAACTGGAGGAGGACGACGCCTGCAGCTCCCTTGCTTTACCTCGACGACGCCGACATTACGTTGCCCTCGCTCGGCCCCAGGCCTGGCGGCTGACACCGACTTGCAGAGCACCGGCTTCGATGGGTTGGAGACAGGGTCGTGCAGCGACAACTGGGCTTTGGGCAGCGAGAGCTCTAATAATGGAGGAGCAAGGGGCGTACAGCGAGAGACTGGCCCCGTCCGAGGCGTGGTCGGACAACGATCCCCTGCGTGTGGCAGCTGCAGCATCGCTGCGGCCGGGCTACCCCCACCCACCCCGAGTTAGAGCAGCGGCCTCACGGCCGCCCGGCTGCAGTGAAGCGACAGACAAGGACTTCACTTACCGCCACATTGTAGGTGCCGCCGCCGCCGACGACTCCGAAGCGCAGCCGAAAAATGAATGTGGATACAGAGGGTCGGCGGCCGGCCGCAAACTCCGGGCGGGCGGTGCCACCGGGGGACGAAGGCTCAGATGGGCACTGAGCTGCCATTTGGTCGCCACTCACACGAAGGTGACTTGTCACAGACCGGTCAGGAGGAGCACAGTGAAACAGCTGGAGAACCACAGCATCCCTGGCGTCAGTGGCATCGATGATTCGCCTCGGTCAGTACCCAAGGCGTCCTCAGTGGGTAAAAAACACAATTGCATAAGTATATGCCATTCTGCCCGCCATGTCCTTGCCGAACATCCCCAATTAAACTAATCTCCTCTGTCTGTCTACACTTGATACCCCTCCATTCCCTGCATATCCATATGCCTATCTAAAATCATCTTAAACGCCCACTAACCGGGTGGAGTTAATAATGGCTGGGGAACACGTGCTCACGACAGGGATACAAGGATCCGAACAGTGGAACTAGTAGGATGTCTAGGCTTCTTTGGAGCGCAGAAGGTTTAGGGGGGACGATAGAGATATTTAAAATGATGAGAGGGATAGAGAGAGTTGACGTGAATAAGCTTTTTCCATTGGAGTAGGGAAGATTCAAACAAGAGAACATGATTTGAGAATTAAGGGAGAAAAGTTTAGGGGTAACATGAGGGGGAACTTCTTTACTCAGAGAGTGGTAGCTGTGTGGAATGAGCTTCCAGTGGAAGTGGTGGAGGCAGGTTCGCTTTTATCATTTAAAAATAAATTGGATAGGTATATGGACGGGAAAGGAATGGACGGTTATGGTCTGAGTGCAGGTAGATGGGACTAGGGGAAAATAATTGTTCGGCACGGACCAGAAGGGCCAAGATGGCCTGTTTCCGTGCTGTAATAGGTATATGGTTACATGTTATATGGTTATATGATTACAATTCAGTCATCCAGTGTAGATACATGATAAAGGAAATAACATTATCTACAAGATAATGCCCTGGAAAGTCCAAGTAAAGATAGCCTGAGGGTCTCCAATGAGATAGAAAGTAGCTCAGAACCGCTCTCCAGTTTGTGATAGGATGGTTCAGTTGCCTGGTAACAGCTGGGAAGACACTATCCTTGAATGTGGAGGTGCGTGTTTTCACACACCTCTTGCCAGATTGGAGAGTCGAGAAGAGGGAGTGACCGGGGTGAGACTCGCCCTTGCTTATGTTGGTGTCCTTGCTGAGGTGTTGTGAAGTGTACATGGAGTCAGTGGAAGGGAGTTTGGTTTGTGTGATGTTCTAAGCTGTGTCTACAGCTCGCTACAATTTCTTGTGCTCTTGGATGGAGCTGTTCCAAAACCATGCTGCGACGCACCCTTGATACATTTTGAATGAATACAAAAGGAGGGTTGCATGAGGGAATACAAGCATTGATAAAATGTTTTCTGCTGTGCATCTGTTGATGTTGGTGAGAGTTGTTGGAAACATGCCAAACTTGCTAATGGTTCTAAGGAAGCAGAGACGGTGGGCGGCTTTCTTGGCCATTGCTTTGATATTGCTGGCGCAGGACGTTGCTGAGTACAAAGTCACCTCGTTGTTTTCAGTCAAAATGCGTACAGATACATCTCAAAGGTAAAGGGATAAGCAATCATATATCTTACCATTATCATGAGTAAGGAGTCTGCTGGCTTCCAAATCAAACTCCTCTTTACTTATCATTTGCTTGAACCAAAGTTTCACATTTGCCCAGTATCTGAATTTTTTTTTTAAAGCACGAGATAAGAATTTGGTTCCAGGCAGTTTCAATAAATGACTTTTATACAGTGCCTTTAAGGTACAAGAATGTCACAATGCACAGTGTTCCACATTGCATGGGTGGCACATTGGCACAATGGTAGAGTTGCTGCCTTACAGCCCCAAAGACTGTACCTTCCCCATGTGACTGCGTGGGTTCGAGTTTCCACCCACACTGCGAAGACATGCAGATTTGTAAGTTATTCGGTCTGAGTAAAAATTGCTCCTGGTATGTCGAGGATAGTGATAGTGTACTGGCCTGCACGGACTTGGTGGGTCGAAGTGGTTTTTATTCAGTGGAGCGCACGAGGCTGAGGGGTAATCTTATAGAGGTGTATAAACAGTGAGGGGAATAAAGTAAATACAGAGTGCTTATTTCCCAGGATAGAGGAATTAAGAACCAGAGTAATAACTCAGCCTTAGCAACTGATCCAAGGTTATCGATATTGAGGGTAGCTATTTGATGGTGGGAAAACGGCAGATGTTTTTATGGGAAAGTGACCTGGAGGCTTATTAAAACTGCAGCAGTTGGAGGGGGGATTTTATGACAAGAATGAGAGATTGTTTCTTTAACTTCAACAGGACTTGGTTTACTAAAGTTAATAAGAACGCCAAACATGAGTGGCGATTGATCCTTTGAAATGGGGAGGATGAAGAGCTGGAAGCTCAAGCTGTGGATTAGCTAAGGTGAAGAGGATGTGAACTGTGATTTAGAAAGTGTCAGGCAATCAGGTAAGTGTTTAAAATCTGTATGAAGCCAAAATAGTGGGTTGCACTTTTTTTCAAAGACATGCAGCATGGAAACAGGCACTTTAACCCACCGAGTCTGTGTGACCAGCGATCTCCGTACACTGGTTCTATGCTACAGATTAGGGACAATTCATTGTCACAGAAGGTTCCATAGGTCAAGTCAATTGGGTATTTTTACGGCAGAGATATATAGAGTGTTGATTAGTACGGGTGTCTGGGGTTATGAGGAGAAGGCAGGAGAATGGGGTTGCAAGGGAAAGATAGATCAGTCATGATTGAATGGTGGAGTATGTTTTAATATTGTGTTTCCTTACTGTAAATTGCTCCATTACAGCTTCACAACTAATTAACAGAAGCTTTACACTCGAGCCTTGGGTTCAGCCATTTTTATTCAGGATCCATCTCGTGGGTATTGCATCATGGGTACTGCACCACCGATGGAACTATTCCCATAATATCCCCCTTTATATACATAACACATATGTAAAGGCACTTTACATGTATAGCAATAAATTACATTCATCCATGGCATCTTATTTCACTGAGTCCATCAGGTGGACAGCCCATTTCCCAACATGCATTTGATAGTCCATTTCCGTGGTAGTTTTCAAATTCTCATTCCTTGGATCTGCGACAGTTCGGTGCTCGGAATTATCTAAACTTTGAACAACACATGTCTGGTTTCTCATTTGCTTTTCCCTTTTTATTTATTTATTCATTTATTTACTTATTTATTTATTTGTTCCTTTCCCCTTATTAATTTATTAATTTGTTTAGTTTTAAAATGGCCATTGCCACTAAATAAAATTATACATATCAAACTATAAAAGAACACTATAACATTAACTATTTAAATATAACCTAATAGCCTTTCAAATCTAAAATAAACTACAAGTACAGGCCCTATCCTTATTTGGGCACATAATCCGGCAGATAGCGTGGTTTTCGACCGCATCTACCAGATCTTGTTGTCAGGGTTTGATGCTCGCTGTGGATCTGTGGTCGGCTCACAGGTAGATTGTCTTGCTCTGGTTCAGGCGACGTTACCAGGTCATCCAGGTCAACTTCAGCGTGATGAAATGGCTCGTTGGTCTTCCTCAGATGTCGTCGATTCCGACGATAGATGTCGTCGTCAATGGTCCTGGATTCACACGATCTGGGTTGAACCACACGGCATACAACCACAGCTTTCCTGCAGGGCTGATGTCGGTGACCGGTCGGCTTCACTCGAACTGGATCATCAGCTTCCAGGGGAATCAGATCTTGGGATCCTCTGTCGTAGTAGTCTGCTTGTCTGTCTCTAGCTGCTCTCATCTCAGCTCCTACCTTTTTCTGAATTTCAGGTTTGAGCAGCCTCTGAGTAGTTGGTAGTATGACCCTGGTACATCTGTTCATCAGTCTTTGTACTGTCTTCTGCTCATGCCAGATGTTGGCGTGTTGCGAAAAGCCAGTAGGCTCAGGTAAGGGTCAGCTCCTGCAGCCTTAGCCTTCCTCAGCAATGACTTCGCAACTTTCACACTGCTCTCCGCCTTTTCATTACTCTGTGGATAATGGGGTGATGCGG
>NW_022630866.1:0-47420 GCF_010909765.2 Amblyraja radiata | reverse complement strand
ACATAATTTATCATCCAGACAGACCTGTAGAGTTTGCTGTCTTCATGATTTCAAACGGGGAAAAAAAACAAAAGCCTCAATGAAGAATAGTTTATGACTAACTAGATCCTGCATGAAGTATGGGACTCCTAAATCAATTCTAAACTTTCAAGTTCACAAGATCTCTTGTCTCAAGTTCTAGCTTTCTACTCCCCCCAATTATAATAATTCCTCCCTGTCTTATCCTCTCTGCTTCATTTACTAATAGGCTGCTTAAAACCTACCTCTTTGACTAAGCTTTTGGCCATCCTTCCTAATACATGCTTTTGGGGTTTCAGTATCAGATGTTGTGTGCTCATATTCCATTTGAACATTTCACACTTTAACAAAGCTGTACTGACACCAGTTGCTGCTGCTGAAGGTTCTGCTTTGGGGACAGACTTGCTCTTCAGAGGTGAGAAGAAACAAACTATTCTCAGCCTATTCAAGATTCTACTCGTTAAATGGGGTCCCCTCATTAACTACCTTTTTTGTTAACCTTCAGGAGATTTGCCTGCTAAACACAAACTTCCTGACAACAGCCTCCTTCATTAACACAGTAGGGAACCCACATACTTGAGAAACAGAACCTAATTTTCCGATTGAGTATCTTACAACCCAATGGTATGAGGCTACTAACTAACTAATTAAACCACCCCCCCCCCAACCCCCCCCCCACCCCCTTTCTTCCCTGTGCCCCGCCTGGACACGTACCCATTTCTCCCCTTTCCTCACGCATCTCAACTATATTCCTTCTTCTGACTTCACAATTCCAACCTCCTCTATCGTTGTCTCATACCTTTTGTCCTGTCATCCCTATCCAGTGTCCAATCATCTGCCTATTAAACCAACCCTCCCTCCGTCCACTCCCCCCACCCCCCCCCCCCCGCATTTATATCCACCCATGACTCTCCAGGCTTTTATCCTGCCCCTCCTCTCTTCCAGTTTTCTCTCCTCCCTCGCTCCCTCCACCACAATGAGCCTGAAGAAAGGCCCCGTCCAGAAACATCACCAATCCGTTTTCCAGAGATGCTGCCCATTTACCCCAGGAAGTTGTGTCTTTTTTTTGCAACGAGCACCTGCAGTTCCTAATCTACATCTGAAGTATCAGAACATCAATGAACATGAATGATACTTTATTGTCTGATGTTCCAAGGGTACCTCGGTACAATGAAATGCATTGTTTTGCAAACAACCTAGGCAGCACCAAAGATACTAGAGGAGCTCCTCTAGTATCTTTGGGCAGCACACAATGTTTGCCACGTGTTGGGTGCAGACAAAGTTACAAAGTACCAAATTATCTTTGTACAGATGCTCCTCGACTTACAATGCTTCGACTTACGATATTTCGACTTTACAATGGTGCCAACGTGATACACATTCAGTAGAAACCATACTTCGAATTTTGGATTTTGATTCAAAACCCAGAGTGTACATACCTTCATCAAGAGTCCAGGATTCAAGGCATGCAAAGACCGTGTAACACTGCTTTTGGGTGGAAATGTTGCAGGGTTCAAATTAAAGCCTTTACTAATCTACCACTCAGAGAACCCTGGAGCATTGAGAATGTGAGCAAGCATATGCTTCCCGTTTATTATCGCCATAACAAGAAAACCTGGATGACATTAGCATTGTTTGAAGACTAGTTTCCAAACTGTTTTATTCCGCAGGCAAGAGAATATTGTAGGCAAGACAACATCCCAATCAAAATTCTTCTTGGATCTTGGATAATGCTCCAGGGCATCTGCAGCATGTTAGGTAGGTTAGGTGTATTAAATGCATTTTCGACATGATATTTATTGGCTTTATTGGAACGTAACCCCATCGTAAGTTGAGGAGCACCTGTACTGGGAAAGGCCTAGCTCCTAGAACTGTCATTGATCAAGTACAGTAACTTGTGTCTAATAATAATAATAATACATTTTATTTAATGGGCGCCTTTCAGACATCTCAAGGACACCTTACATAGTAATCGGAATAACATATAATCGGAATATAACAAGTAATAAAGACATCATAGAGACACAAATTAAAAACAGAATTCAATCCAAAAACAGAAAATCAAAAACACAGTGTGAAGAGAGAGCAGCGGCAGCCAAAGCGCGCCAGCATCCACTCTCTCTTCACGGCAGCCATCTTGGACACAGACCTACAGGACTACAATTAGACAAAAAAATCATCACCCCACAGTGGATAGCACTGTGGAGGAAGGCACAATGTCCAGTCCCCACCCCATGTTCACCCCAAAGTCAGGCCTATTGAGGCCACCGCAATTGCCTCTACGGAGGCCCGATGTCCCTGGCCGTTCTCACCGGGTGGTCTTGCCCCGGCGTCGGGAGAGTCCTTTCGGCGGCTGGGCCACCTGGAACGGCCGCTTCCTGGTTGGAGCCCGCGGCTGCCGAAGCCGACAAGGCCGCGCCGGTTTGGAGCTCCCAGGCTCCCGATGAAAAAGTCGGCGCCGCCTCTCCGCACTGCTGCCTCTCCGCACGCCGCCTCTCCGTTCCGCAGACCCGCAGCCCGGAGATGTTGCTCTCGGCGGTCCAGCTCGCCAGAGCTCCAGCGCGTCGCTCCAGCGCGGCGACCCAGGCAAGGCGTCGCCCGCTCCACTCCGCTCCGCTCCAGCGCTCCAACGCTGTGCCGCCGCCGAGGCCGAGGTGCTGGGCGGTCCCCGCCAGGAAACGGCGCTCCAAGCCCGCAGGTAGGCCACGAGGACGGGTCGACGGGCAGCCCGGAGAAAAGGCTGCCACACCGACCAGATAGGGACCTAGAAATAAAGTTTACACCTACCCCCCACATTAAAAAGACCATATCCCCTACAAACAAAAAACAGGACTCACTAAAAACTATTAAAAAAACGGATTTAAAACGGACGGCTGCTGGCTAGCAGCCGTTCACCAAGATGGCTCCTCCTCCTCGATTGCAGTTCTATTACAGTTCTCACTGAAAGATCAAGATTATTTATTTTCAGAGCCATTTCACATCTTATGTCTAAAATGTTTAATAAGATCAGATATACAGTAGCTTGATATGAAAAAACCCAATACAAGATTGCAATGTTATTCACTTTTCTTTTCAACTCTGCAGTATTTTCTAAAAATAATAAATCCAGGGAACTTTATGACAGAAGATGATGCCACTCGGCCCATCTGGCTTGTGCAAGCAAGTCAAAAGATGTGCCATTTAGTTCCATAATTTTATCATAGTCTCTGGAATCTCTTTTTCAAGTATTATATAATGTACTTTTTTGAAATTAACATTGAATTTACAGCTCATCCAGATAACTGTCTGAACACATGCCCAATAAAATAAGCTCCTGCAAAAAGCAATCGATTTTATTGTCAGGTAACCCACCACCCAAGATGTTTATCCCCCCTCCCACTGTTGCTGCAGTGGGTGCCATCTACAAAATGCACTTATAAAGTTAGCCAGGCACAATTGATAGGATAAATCCTAATAATTTCCATTTCTGAGATGTACATTCAATATTTTGTTAGAAGGAGAGGAAGGATTGAACCATGGCAGATAATAAATGAAGAAGTCATTGGAAGAACTAGACTACTAGTTGTTGTTGTGGAGTTGCTGATGGTGTTGGGACATGGAGATGAGAATCTGACAGATTTTAATAGCTTCAATTAATTGCAGCATATTTCCAGCTCGGCGGGTTTATAATCCAGCATCTCCATCACCATGATTTATAGAGCAATTTGCTTCTAAGCTTGCAAACTATCACTTCCTAAAATAGGTTCTTCAATTTAAGTCGCCAGCCTTGTGGAAACATCACTTTAAAAAAAAAAATCTATACATTTGTTAAAACTTTCTTTCATTTGCTGAAAATAATGAACCTGGAGATAACTAAATTAGCTTGACGATTACTTGACTGGTTATACCTGCCCCAAGACTGGAGTTAGGGTGCTAATTTTGCAAGGTAAAATAACACATATCCTACCAAAACAGAAAAAAAACTTGAATTTACAACATTGAGACATGGAAGTGCATAACAGTTTAATTTTAACTTTCTAACTCCTGTCAATCTGCTCATATTTAGTTGCCTGATGAATTAGTGTTCATATCAGATTATTTAATGATTTGGTAACATCATAGATCAAAAATCCAATGCATATCTGAGAGATTTTTGGGAGCTATGAGTGTTGAATTAGTTTCATTTTTATTGTCTAATACATGTGAGCTCATTTTGTAGCATGCTCTGTTTTGAGCCATATTTATTTTTCTCATTTTACCTTACCAAATAGAACAAGACCGTTTGGCCCATCTAGTCTAGGCCAGTTCCCTGAACATTCCCATCAGCCCTATTCTCCCACTTATGTCCCTGTAAACCATTTCTCCTACAAAATCCTCCAACTTGACTTTTCTGTCATCTAGATTGAGGCAATTTACAGGATCTCATCCTGTCTTTGTGATATAAAAAGGAACCTACATTGAAGGATACCTACATGATCGCAGAAAGAAAGTGAAAGCCTGAACAGAGAACACCAGAGGTCAGGATCAAACCTGAGTCAGTCTATAGAAGGGTCTCGACCTGAAACGTCACCCATTCCTTCTCTCCAGAGATGCTGCCTGTCTCGCTGAGTTTCTCCAGCATTTTATGTCAATCTTCAGTTTAAACCTGCATCTACAGTTCCTTTCTACACACTCACTGGTCCTCCTGTTCCTTTCAATTTCGGTGGTGGTATTGAGTCCAATCGGATGAGGAGTGGTGTTGCTAGTTCTTGAGAATGAATCAAGTGCCATCTCATCATGCAACTTGCATCAAATTTGTCTGCCTCTTATGGGAAATCATCCCTCAGAGGTGTCCTTAACAATTATTGTATTCATTCTGTCTTTCACAGTCCCAGGAATTTCTTTTTCAGGTATTATTTATGTTCTTTTTTGAAATTAACATTGAATTTAGCACCCATCCAGATCACCATATGAGCACAGATTCAATAAACCTTCTCCTACAAAAAGCAATCCATTTTACTGACAGCTAACCCACCGTCCAAGATGTTTATTCCCTCTCCTACTGGGGCAGTGAGTACCATCTACACAATGCACTGTAGTTGTACACCTAGACTACAATGATGGTACCTCCTGAAGCTGCCGCCAAGAGCTATAGAGAGTTAAGAGAAATACAATGCAGGAACAAACCCCTTTGACTTAGCCAGTCCACTCCTCACTCAATTATAGTAATAGTGAATCAAGCAGAGGGAAGAGTTGCAAGATGATGAGCAATCACTATTTAGGGGTAGGTTTAGAGGGACATATAGGCATAGAGTCATAAAGTGATACAATGTGGAAACAGGCCCTTCAGCCCAACTTGCCCACATCAGCCAACATGTCCCAGCTACACTAGTCCAACCTGCCAGCATTTGGTCCATATCCCCCCAACCTGTCCTATCCATGTACCTCTCTAACTGATTCTTAAACATGGGAATAGTCCCAGCCTCAACTACCTCCTCTGGCAGCTTGTTCCATACACCCACCACCCTTTGCGTAAAAAAGTTACCCCTCAGATTCTTATTAAATCTCTTCCCCTTCACCTTAAACCTATAACATGGGCTAAAGAATGGGCTAAAGAAATTCCTCCTCATCTCCTTTCTAGATGTACATCCTTTTATCCTGAGGTTACGCCCTCTGGTCCTAAACTCTCCCACAAGTGGTAATATCCTCTCCTCACTCACTCTATCTAGGCCTTCCACTATTCGGCAAGCTTCAATGAGTCCCCTCATCCTTCTAAGCTCTAATGAGTGCAGGCCCAGAGTCATCAAATGCTCATTGTACGTTAAACCATTCACCCCAGGATCATTCTCGTGAAACTTCTTTGGACCATCTTTAATGCCAGCAATTCCCTCCTCAGATATGGGGTCCAAAACTGCTCACTAAACTCCATATGTAGTCTGATCAGTGCCTTAAAAAGCTTCACCATTACATCCCTGCTTTTGTATCCACTTACTGCAAAAACAAAAGGGATGGAATCTTGGTGTTCCTTCTCATCATATGCATTGGGCCAGGATTGCCAGCAAATAGATATCTGTCTTTTCAAGAAAGCATCCCAATCACAGTATCCCATTTACACCACAATCAGTGAATGTAGGTGATAACACATCCTCCACGATAATTCTCAATGCTCTTGCCCCGCAAGATGCATTCTCAGTCCCCTATTATGCATACATGACTGTATGGCCAAATTCAGTTCTAACTCTATCTCCAAGTTTGCAGATAACACTGCTGTGGTGGGCCGAACCGTGAACAGTGATGGAATGGAGTACAGGAATGAGATAGGGACAAAATGACATGATGTCTGGACATTAACCGCTCCCTCAATGTCTGCAGGACAAAGGAGCTAGTTATCGATTTCAGAGGGCATCAATAGTGCAGCAGTAGAAATAGTTGAGAGCTTCAATTCTTTGGAGCTCGAAGTTCTCAACCATTATTACCAATGGCCTGTTGTGGATAGTACCGCCAGCTTTGTTAGTTTAGTTTAGAGATACAGCGCGGAAACAGGCACTTCAGCCCATTGAGTCTGCACTGACCAGCAATCCCCGCACATTAACACTATCCTACACACACTAGGGACAATTTTTTTAAAACATTTATACCAAGCCAATTAACCTACAAACCTGATGTCTTTGGAGTGTGAGAGGAAACCAAGGATCTCGGAGAAAACCCACGCGGTCAGGTGGGCCGAAGGGCCTGTCCCCATGCTGTGAGTCTAAACTAAACTAAACTAAACTAAACTAAAGAATAAAAAATGGGATCAGCATAGGATTCATATTACTGGGTACTTAATATTCAGCACAGTGGACCAAAGGGCTTGTTTCAATACTGAATGATTGATTGATTGATTGAAAGATACGCCATGGAGCTAAGCCCATTAGCCCACCATGTCCACACCAACCACTGATCACCTCTTCACGATAGTTCTATGTTATTCCGTTTTCACATTCACTCCGTACACACTAGGGGAAATTTGCAAACCTACAAATTTAAAACCTACAAACCCATACTTCTTTATGACACGGGAGGAAACCTGAGCACCTAGATGAAAGCCATTGGTCACAGGAAAAACGTGTAAACTCCACACAAACAGCACCTAAGGTCTGGATTGAACAAGGGATCCTGGCACTTTAAGGCAACAGCTCAACCCATTGCAGCACCATGCCACCCGTATGATTCTTTGACTGTGACTTCAAGCTATAGTCGTACAGTTCAACAAAGTTGGCATGAAGCTATACCAACTACAGTCTTGAGCTGTAGTTATAGTTCCTGACTGGAGAAGTACAATGTATCAAACAGGGATTGCATTCTGTCCTGTATTGGTTAAGCCATCTTGACACTATGTGGTAGAGCAGTGGTTATCAACCTTTTTTCAGTGATGTGAAATATTTTTTCAGCCAAGTACCCCCTAACCAGCGCAAAGCATTTTTGGTTGAAAAAAAAAGACTTAAAACAGAGCACTGTGCCATCAGTGTCTGATTTATTAAACTTTGGAACTGATAAACACATACAAAATTCAAACATTTGAAAAAAAAACTATTTCGAACATTTTAAATGTTAATAATCCATGACTAAATGTATTGCAAATATTTCTCATCACTAAAATGTAGTGATTCAAACTAATGTAGTGAAAACAGTGACCATATAACCATTTAAAACTATAAAATGAACCATTTAAAACTCCATAAATGTGCAAATTCCATATTCAAATAGAAGGGGAGCAGGTTGAAACTCAGGCTAGGGTGCTTAGTCTAAATAAGGGGGATTATGAAGGTATGAGGACTGAGCTGATCAAAGTTGACTGGGATAGCAGACTCAAGAATAAGACGGTACATGAGCAGTGGTGTACGTTTAAGGGTCTACTGTATAACCTTCAAGAAAAATTTATTCCTATGAAGAAAAAAAGGGGTAAGGGTAAGAACAGTCAGCCATGGCTCAGTAAAACTATAAAGGATAGTATTCGGCTGAAGGCAAGGGCATATAAGGTAGCCAGAGATAGTGGGAGGGTAGAGGATTGGGAAGCATTTAAAGATCAGCAAAAAATAACTAAGAGATTAATTAAGACGGGGAAAATAGACTATGAAAGGAATTTAGCGAACAACATAAAAACTAATAGTAAGAGTTTTTATAGCTATATAAAAAGAAAAAGGGTGGCTAAGGTGAACGTTGGTCCATTGGAGGGTGAGACTGGAGAGTTGTTGGTGGGGAACATGGAAATGGCAAAGGCATTAAACGAGTATTTTGTATCAGTCTTCACCATAGAAGACACAAAAAATATTCCAACGCTGGATAAACAGGGGGCGGTAGGAATGGAGGAGCTAAATACTACTAAGATCACCAAGGAGGTGGTATTAGGGAAATTAATGAGACTGAAGGAGGATAAATCCCCTGGGCCTGATGGATTACATCCAAGGGTCTTGAGGGAGATAGCGGTGGGGATTGTGGATGCATTGGTGATAATTTTCCAAAACTCCCTGGAGGCAGGAACGGTCCCAGTGGATTGGAAAATGGCCAATGTAACACCTATATTTAAAAAAGGAAGTAAACAGAAGGCGGGTAACTATAGACCGGTTAGTCTAACATCGGTGGTGGGTAAAATGTTAGAGACAATTATTAAAGAAACACTAACGGGGCACTTGGATAAACATGACTTCATCGGACAGAACCAGCATGGTTTTGTGAAGGGGAAGTCCTGTTTAACGAATCTGCTCGAATTCTTTGAGGAAGTAACAACCCGGGTGGATAAAGGGGAACCGGTGGATGTGGTATACTTGGACTTCCAAAAGGCTTTTGACAAGGTGCCACATAAGAGACTATTGCTAAAAATAAAAAATTATGGGATTGGGGGTAATATATTAGCATGGGTAGAGGATTGGCTAACAAATAGGAAGCAGAGAGTGGGGATAAATGGTTCATACTCGGGATGGCAACCGGTAACTAGCGGGGTTCCACAAGGGTCGGTGCTGGGACCTCAGTTGTTCACAATTTATATAAATGATTTGGAGGAGGGAACCAAGTGTAATATATCAAAATTTGCGGACGATACAAAAATGGGAGGAAAAGTAGGGGATGAGGAGGATAGGAAGAGTCTGCAAAAGGATATAGATAAGCTAGGTGAGTGGGCAATAACTTGGCAGATGAAATTTAATACTAATAAATGTGAAGTCATTCACTTTGGGAAAAAAAATGATAGGGCAAGTTATTTTCTAAATGAGGAGGAGCTGCGTTGTAATGCAACACAAAGGGATCTAGGGGTATTAGTACATGAATCACTAAAAGTTAGTATGCAGGTGCAGCAAGCAATCAGGAAGGCCAATGGAGTTTTGGCCTTTATTGCTAGGGGGATTGAGTATAAAAACACGGAGGTCTTGCTGCAGCTGTACACAGTATTAGTGAGACCACATTTGGAATACTGTGTACAGTTCTGGGGTCCATACTTAAGAAAGGATGTACTAGCCCTGGAGGCAGTGCAGCGAAGGTTTACAAGATTAATTCCTGCAATGAGGGGATTGACATATGAGGAAAGGTTAAGTAGGCTGGAACTCTACTCTTTGGAGTTTAGAAGAATGAGAGGCGATCTCATTGAAACATATAAGATCGTGAGGGGCCTTGATCGGGTGGATGCACCGAGGATGTTCCCAATGATCGGGGAAACTAGAACTAGGGGACATAGTTGCAGAATAAGGGGGGGCTCTTTTGAAACTGAGATGAGGAAGAACTTCTTCACCCAGAGGGTGGTTAATTTATGGAATTCACTGCCCCAGGGAGCAGTGGAAGCAGAAACGTTAAATATATTTAAGACTAAAATAGATGTTTTTTTAGCTGCCAAGGGGATAAGGGGCTACGGGGAGAGGGCAGGGATATGGACCTAGGTATGGTTAGTATAGTAAGACCTGAGTGATCTCCTGGACAAGTGTCGATCGCCTGGATTGGGGTTGGAGAGGAATTTCCCGGATTTTTTTCCCGAATTGGACCTGGGTTTTTATCCGGTTTTTTGCCTCCCCCAGGAGATCACGAGGTTCTTGGGGTGGAGAGGGGTGATAGCGGTATAAAGGGGAGGGTAGTGTCTTGTGTTCTGTGTCTTGTGTCTACTGTTTGTGGGTAAGTGTGTCTGTTTAGTGTTCAGCCATGAGCGAATGGCGGTGCGGGCTCGATGGACCTGGTGGTCTACTCTCGCACCTACTTTCTATGTTTCTATGTTTCTAAAACACTGCTCATTTGTAGTGGTCTCTCTTGAACTATTTGGAAATAAAAAGATATAACTAAAAAAAGGAAAGAATCAAAAAGAAGACTGACATCTTAACATTACAAACTGTCAACACTGAATATTGCATTGTTGCACTGAACTGAGTGTTTTTGCACTTAGTGAGACATTTTAGTGAGACACTTGGGCCTGTGCGTCACTGAGGAGCTTTTTCATTCTTGGTGGCAGGGGGGCAACTGCTGTGATCAAGCTCTTCTCCAGGCACAGTCTGTTTCTCTGCTTTGTTTTGATCACAGTCATTGCAGAGAAGGAGGCCTCGCATAAATATGTGGAGGCAAAGGGTAGTAGCTGCTCCAAAGCTTTCTGTCCCAGGTCAGGGTGCTCCTGCTTCACACACACCCAAAACTGTGTAAGTGTGAACATGGCAAACTTCATCTGGAGGCCACGATCAGATGACACTTCCAAGAGTTTTTCCTGATAGGTGACAGGGAGCTTGCTTCGGTTTGCTTTGGACAAGAGAAATGGGTTTCTCACCCAATCCAGCTGTGCAGATTTCTCCTCCATGTCAGGAAAGTAGGAATGAAAATCCTGTATCAACTTGGTCAAATGTCCCACTATGACCAACTTGACTGGAGCTCTGTCCACAGCCTCACTAGAGAGAAAATCATCCAGCTGAGGAAAGCAGGTGAAATCCTCCTGTGCACAGGCCCTTCTCCACAGCTCTGCTTTCTTCAGGAAGCCACCCACCTTGTTATACAGGTTTAAAATGCTGGTGTCCTTGCCCTGCAGAGACATATTCAGTCCGTTCAGTTTGCTGAATATATCTGCCAGATAGCACAGCTTTGCAAGCCAGTCTGTGTCCTGGAACAAGGTGGCATGGGGAGATCTGTGCTCAATCAGAAAGGCGTGTACTTCGGATCTTAATTCCAACAGCCGGTTGAGTATTCTCCCTCGAGAGAGCCAGCGCACTTCTGTGTGCAGCAGCAGTTGTGTGTGTTCAGCTCCCATATTTTCGCAGAGGCGGCGAAACAGGCGTGCATTAAGTGGCCTTGACTTAATGAAGTTGATCACTTTGATGCTGTTGTTCAAAACGTCATGTAACACAGGGCTCATTTTCTTGGACGCCAATGCCTCCCTGTGTATGACACAGTGAGTCCACATCACGTCGGGGTTTTCTTTTTTAATGCGCGCTATTAGTCCTTTCGCGCTGCCCGTCATTGATGCTATCAGTTTGCTGATAAGGCCTATATTTTAAAATCTCACGTACCCCCTGGAGTGCCTTCACGTACCCCCAGGGGTACGCGTACCCCCATTTGAGAACCACTGTGCTAGAGTATGCCACACTCTCCAGACACAACACAGACACACTAATGAACACTGAAAGTGCTACCGACACTAATTCCTGACATAATGTAGCTGACATTGTGACTTGCTGACCTTTCAATACCTTTTTACCTCAACAGTGAGTTAATCTCTCCACTGTCAAAGCAACCATGAAGACATCCAGGAAATTCTGATTTGAACCCAGGTCAGTCTTCCGGAGGGATTACATGGCGTTGCTTCGGAAGTAGGTCACCCGCTGCAGCTAGATAGAGTTATGACTGGTACAATGCTGTGACTGGAAGTGATTTGCAGTGACTGATTTCTTTAAGCACACATGTAAAATCACAGGCATTAATTTCTGGCAGGTATGCTCTGCCAAGGGTATCTGCCGGGAACATCTACTCATTCCCCATTCATGAAACGCTCAAACAATCGATATGGCAACGTTAACAGGTAATTTCAGCAGGTTGTTCAATGTGAACATAATGGTTACGATTCTCAGTATTTGATGTGTTCTGGTCTGAGATGAAAGATTCAAATTTTCTTTGCTGAGATTAATACAAAGGTGACATTATGATACAGAGGTGGCTATCTGTTCACATTACACTCTTGCTATTCCAGTTTCAGTTTGAGTGATGAAACAATTTTTTTGAGATTGTAATAATAGAGTCCTGGTACGTAAATGATTACTTCATCAAATTTAGCGTTACTTTCCAGAACCATACTATCTCTCTCTGTAGTGCATCTTTGAGGAGATTAGTCAGGTCTGACTGTTGCCTATATTTAGACTTTAGACTCTCGAGATACAGTGTGGAAACGAGCCCTTTGGCCCATCGAGTCCGTGCCGATCAGCAAACACCCCTACATCAGCACTATCCTACAACCTAAAACTACAACCCAAAACATCACCTATCCGTGTACACCAGGGATGCTGCCTGACCCGTTGAGTTACTCCGGTATTTTGTGTCTTTCCTTGGTAAACCAGAAAGTTCCTGCACAAGAACAAATTAGTTTAAGGTACACAAAATTGCTGGGGAAACTCAGCGGGTGCAGCAGCATCTATGGAGCGAAGGAAATAGGCGACGTTTCGGGCCGAAACCCTTCTTCAGACAAATTAGTTTAGTTTGGTTTAGAGATACAGCGCGGATAAAACCTCCTTGGCCCACCGAGTCCGTGCCGACCAGCGATCCCCATACATTAACACTACAATACACACACTAGGGGCAATTTACAATTATACCAAGCCAATCAACTGACAAACCTGCACGTCCTTGGAGTGTGGGAGGAAACCGGAGCACCCAGGGAAAACCCATGTGGTCACAGGGAGAACGTAAAACTCCGTACAGACAAGCACCCGTGGTCAGGATCCAACCGGGCGCTGTAAGGCAGCAACTCCAGCACTGAGCTACCGTGTCACCCCTAATTGAGTTAATTGAGATTAATATAATTTTAGATCAATAACTAATGATAGTTACTCCCCTAGCCCTTATACCCTCTCCTATTGACCATTTGATTTAGTGCATTGTAAACAAAAGTGCAGTTCAGAGGAGGATTGATTGTTCTAAAAGGCGATTTAATGCTGTCATTTATCATAAGAAGTGGCAAGATGCAGCATTTTATTTGCTGCGAGTATAGAAAAAATTAACATCATTAACGCCCTCAGACTAAAGATATTTTTAATGCACTTGTCTGGGATAAATTTGAATGCTAGAAAGATGCTCTGAACTCCTGAAATTCTTCAGATCTTTTATTTTAGCAGTGCTAATGTATTCAGAATCAATTTCCCTTACAGCTTTCTAATTTTAAAGATTTGCACGTGTTTTTGAGTGGTAGCAAGATTCTCTAATTATACCTTAGAGCTAAAGAGATGCAGTTTGAGAGATCATTATTACTATTCAAGCTGTGATATAAATATGCACTTTAGACATGATACCACTGATAACTAGAATCAAGACTGTAAACCTATCATTGAGAGAATGTAAAGATTGGTATTTTAATGTCCAAGTGTCTCTTTAATAGGCTAGCACAGCAAAATGGTACAAGCAGTAGAGTTGCCACCTCACCGCTCGAGCCATCCAGGTTCAGTCCTAATGCTCTAGTGCTGTCTGTGTGGAGTTTGCATGTTCTCTCTGTGGGTTTCCTCAGGGTGCTCCCATTTCCTCGCACATCCCAAATATGTGCAGGCCGATGGGTTCATTGGTCACTTAAACAATGTGCTGGAGAGAGGTGGAATTTTGAGTTTAGTTTGAGTCTAGTTTATTGCCAAGTGCACTGAGGTAGAGTGATGTGCTAACCAGTCAGCGGAAAGACAATACGTGATTCCATTCGAGCCATCCTGGGGGATATTGATGGGAATGCGGGTAGAAAAATGTAATATTTTATGGTACGTTTGTCATATCGTGTCATCTTTGGCACAGACATGGTGGGCTGAGGAGTCAGTTTCCATACCATGTTACTATGATACAGAGGTGGTTTATGTATCCCTGCTGGTGTTAACTTCTCTGATAATTTATGATCATTTTAATCACCAGCTGCCTTTAACACGTTGGGCCCTCAAAGAATTTTTGTCGCGGTTTAAATACTTAAATATCATATATTTCTTCAGGTCATTTATACATTTGCCATGTCCCTGGCGGGTTACCTACCACAATACAATCACAAAGGGGACTCTAGATCCAAGCCAGGTTATAAAGTATTGAACGGCAATCCCATCAAATTGCAAATCACAATCCCCACTGGTCAGATTACTCTGCCGCAGGGCATAAGCCGTTCTTTTATTGAATATTGAGGTTTGCCAGTTATACTGTACAGGGCAATGATATGGTTCTGTTAATGAGAGGCATGGTACAGATTGTAAACACAGTTTATACGTTTTACAATGGATCGCAGTCCATCACGTTTACTGACTTCCCCACCTTCAAAGGAATCTACAAGAGTTGCTTTTTCAAAAAGGCAGCCCGCATCATCAGAGACCCACACCAGACTGACCACACTCTTCTTTCACTCCCACCACCAGGAAGACAGTGTAGGAGCCTGAAAACTGTAATGAACAGCTTCTCAAGCAGCTTCTTCCCCACAACCATCAGGCTATGAAATGCTACAACCTTCAAATGAGCTCTGAACTACATAGATTTGGTGTCATTATTTTTGTCTTTGCATTATTATTAATTATTGTTCTAGGGGGAATTATTGTTCCATTAATCATTAATCCAGTGATGGTATTGATAACCTCACTATCCATTATATATATATATACACACACACATAATATATACTCACATAATATTACTTTTTTGTTATTTATTATGGTGTTTTGATGTTTAAAGAGTACCATGTTCACATATCTGTGGAGAAAAGAACTGCAGATGCTGGCATATACCGAAGATAAGCACAAAGTGCTGGAGTAACTCAGTGGGTCAGGCATCAACTCTGGAGAAAAAGGATGGGTGATGTTTCAGGTCGGGACCCTTCTTCAGACTGAGTTCTCAGCTCAACTACAGCCCAAAGCCTCCATGCTGCAGGCTGCTATGCCTCGTCGTCGATGTTTACATATCTGTGTGCGTCCGCAAGTGAGAATTTCATTGCCCTGTTTCGGGACAAATTACCACAAAACACTCTTGACTCTTGCATGTGAGAAGTCAAGGATTTAGTGAGAGTAACAGGAAAGCATAGCTTCCTTTTGCATTTAATACTCACAGTTTTTGAGGGAGTATTTGGGGATGGCATTGATAAACCACCATCCATTTGGAACACATGATGAATGGTGAATGATGAATGGTGGAAGGAGTGCACCAGCTCACTAATTGTTCTTGCACCTTCCCTGACAGTGGATTCCTAAGGTGGTCTCATCAGCCATTCCAGAGAGAACAAAGTCATCAAGTAACCCTTGCTTTCCCTCTCTCCATCCCAGTTCTCCAACCAGTCTTACTGTGTCAGTCTACATTTTCCTTTATCTTTGTTTGCTTTGTTGTTACCTACTCCCAGCTCACAATGATCTATTCCTTGATCTCCATTCCCTTTGCCCTGTTTTCACACCTTCACACTTCCTTATCTATCTATCTCCCTCCTCTGAAAAAGGATCTCGACCCAAAACATCTGCCATTCCTTCTCTCCAGAGATGCTGACTGTCCCACTGAGCTACTCCAGCATTTTGTGTCTCTCCTCACTCTCGAGTTAAAGAGAAGACTTTGTGCAAGGTTGTGGCAGTAAACAGAGCAGCTGATTTAAGAAGCATTCAAAATCTTGCAGTGCGTGAATCCACAAGGAATCAGTCCCCTTGTCCCCACCCCAAATAATGTCTGAAAAAGGGCCTTGAGTGTTCCCGACGTAAATGTCACCTTCACATTTTCTTTAGAAATGTTGCCTGACCCGCTGAGTTACTCCAGTATTAAGTGTTAATCCTATTAAATCTTTCACCTCTCACGTTAAACCTTTGTCCTCTAGTTCTCGATTTCCCTACCCTGGGCTAAAATCTCTGTCCATTCGCCCTATCTATTCCCCTCAAGATAGTATATGCCTCTATTAGATCGCCCGTCAGCCTCTTGCACTCCAAGGAATAAAGTGATAGCCCCTGCATATAATTCAAGACCTCGCGTTCTGATAACAGCCTCATAAATCTTCTCTGCACCCTTTCTAGCGTAGAGGCAAAGTAGTGGGAGTCATTAGACATTTCCACCAATGTGCTAGCAGTAGGTCGATGGGCTGAACAGCCTCCTCCTTGGCTTCGTTTTCTGCCCTCCTTTTCACAACCATGCGTTCTGTATTATTGGTTGAGTTGCACACTGACATTCCCTCACAATAAATAAGTATAACGATTGGTAATCCATAGTTTAATTGCCGCTTAATGTTGCCACTTTGAATGTTCAATGCCAATTATTGACTTGTGATTCTCCACTCAATTTTGAAAGCTATTTAAAGCATTAAATTGTCAACGAATATGAAGAGGAATTGGAATAAGTGGTGTCTGCCGAAGAAAATAAATGTGATTTTGAACATTCGCTGCCTCCATTTATTGATTCAGTAAACTAGAATATGCTAATCTGCAAAGTATGTCAGGAGACACAAGGAACTGCAGATGCTGATTTACGAAAAAAGAAGAAGCGCAAAGTGTTGGAGTAACTCAGTGAGAGGCAGAATCTCTGGAGGACGTGGATAGGTGACGTTTTGAGTCGGGACTCTTCTTCAGTCCGATTGTAATAGGTGGGGTGGGGTGAGAAATCTGGAAAAAAGAGGTGGAGGCAAGACAAAGCCTGGCAAGTGATGGGTGGATACAGGAGAGGGGGGGGGGGGATATTCGCAGATGGGTGGACAAAAGCTGAAGATGAAAAAGAGACAAAAGGGTGTAAGATAAGGAGAGAAGAAGTGTGAAATGTGAGGCCAGAGGAGGGGATACAGATCAGAGGGGTGGGGGAAGGGGAATGGGGGGGGGGGGATAAAAAGTGGGGGGGGGGGAGAAAAAGTGGGATACATTAGTGATTTGGCGCAAGAAATAAAGTGGGTTGGAAAGGAAGGGGATTAGTTATCTAAAATTGGAAAATTCAATGTTTAAATTCAGGTATGTTAGGAGTTTGTTGAAGTTCCCCCACTGCTTGAAGGAGTACCCTTTAGTCTTTGGACTTTAGAGAAAAAGTACAGAAAAAGGCTCTTTAGCCCACTGAGTCGATTGCCCTGTACACCAGCAACCAGCAATCACCCTGTACACTAACACTAACCTATACACTCGGGATAATTTACGATTTTACCGAAGCCAATTAACCTACAAACCCATACATCTTTGGAGTGTGGGAGGAAACTGGAGCACACTGAGAAAATCCATGCAGTCACAGAGAGAATGTACAAATACCATGCAGATAGCATGCATAGTCAGGATTGAACCCAGGTCTCTGGTGCTGCAAGGCAGCTGCTGAACTGCTGCGCCACTGTGCCACCCCTGTACAGTTCCAACAACATTCAAAGCACGCTGAAGATAGACAAAAACCTGGAGTAACTCAGTGGGTCAGACAGGATCTCTGGAGACAAGGAATAGTTGATGTTTCGGGGTGAGACCCTTCTTCTTTCTTCAGACTGAGTGAATTGCAGAAAAGGAAATATGAGATATGGATGATGATGTAGGGGAATATAGAACAAATGAATGAAATATATGCAAAAAAGTAACAATGATAAATAAAATAGGCTATTGTTAGCTGTGGCTCAGGTGAAAATGTGTATGGACAACGAGACCCAACAAGATGACTTTGAAGCTGGTATGCCTTGGGTGGGGCGAGGGATGGAGAGAGGGGGGGATGCAGGGGGTACTTGAAGTTAGAGAAATCAATATTCATACCACTGTGTTGTAAGTTGCCCAAACAAAATATGAGATGGTGTTCCTCCAATTTGCATTTGGCCTCATTATGACAATGGAGGAGGTCGTGGACAGAAAGGTCAATGTGGGAATGGGAAGTAGAATTAAAGTGTTTTGCAACTTGGAGAACAGGCAGGTCCAGGAAGACTGAGAAAAGGTGTTCAGCGAAACGATTGGTCTCGCCGATGTATAAGAGTCCACATCTTTAACCACAGATACAGTAGATGAGGTTGGAGGAGGTGCAAGTGAACCTCTGCCTTAGCCTGAAAGGACTGTTGGGGCCCTGGGACAGAGCCAAGGGAGGAGGTATAGGGACAGGTGTGGCATCTCCTGCTTTAAGGGGAATTAAAGTGCTTGCTGCTTGATTGTCACCCCATCTTACTTATACACCACTCAGTCCGATCGTGTCTCCTGTATGCATCGTCTACAAAGGCAACTCACCAAGGCTTCTTCACCTGCACCTCCCAAACCTGCACCTTCTGCCAACAGGACAGATAAGGGTAGCGGTCTGATGAGAGTGCTTCCAACTGCAGGATGGATTTCCTTTAAGCCACACATCATCCTGATATGAGAATCCATCACTCTTTACACTGGTCATCGAACCACTCGCCTAACAGCACCACAGGAATATCTTTGCCAAAACATAGCAGCTGTTCCTTAAAAAAAAAACAGCTCACCATCACCTTCTGAAGAACAACTTGGTGAAGGCAATAAATACTGGCCTTACAATTGATGTCCACTTCCTCTGACTGAATAAATAAACCACAAAAGTTATGGTGAACTATTCTCTTACAAGTCAGAGTCTTTAGGGACCCACTGTAATGAAAGCTGCCTCATACATTGCACTTTCAATTACTTTCCTAATAATCACAGTTTCTGCTTAATTGTAAATTCTTTCTGGTCGTGAGTGATTGCAATTAGGAGCACAAGAGCACTAGACTGTACATAATTGCCTTCAATGTGCAAAATAAATAACCACTTATTTTTATTTCAATGGTGTTCTTGATTGCAAAGAACTGCGATCTGAACGAACATGCAAAATATGATCGATCCACAGTTAATTATTGCGGTCTGTTCACAGAAACAATACCAGCACTGAGATTCTCTTCAACAACAAAGCAAAGAGCTGTCAATGCAAGAATCCTCATTGTTTAATCAACATGGATTTTGTATATTGTTAAAAGAATGCTGATAAATAAACAAGGATTTGGGTGAAGAGCTATCAAGTTGTGAAGGAGCTGGACTGTCATTAGGAAATGTGAATGGAGAAATTGCAGTGTATGATATGATTCGGTGAATGCTCAATGCAATAATCGGACTAACTATTTATTGTTTTTGCAAAAGCATTGGGTAATAACATATTCATAGATTTACATTGACATTAAATGGCCAAGAGAAAGTCTCATTTGAATATTTTGAAAAAAATAAAAGATTTAAAAGGGTGGCACAGTGGCGCAGCGGTAGAGTTGCTGCCTTATGGCGCCGGAGATCTGCCTTCGATCCTGACAACGGGTGCTGTCTGTATGTAGTTTGTACTTTCTCCCCAAGACTGCGTGTGTTTTCTCTGGGTCAATGCAGCTCACCCCCTCCATGTCACAGGTCACCGTATAGAAGAAGGTTGGAAATGGTTGGAACGAGATTGTAGCAGCACTGTGTGTTCTCTTTTGTGCTTGTTTCTGCACCCCAAAACATACTTTCGCACTGAATTTTAGACAGGCTTTGGTCATAACACTAACTGCAGCAATATTTTATCGCACAAAACATAGGTGCAACACAAACTCTAGACATGGGTATTGCCTAACGGATTGAAAATCTGCTGCAAAAAAATATTTACATCAACTATCTCATGAAATGTTACAGTTTGGAAATAGGTCCCTCAGCCCATCAAGTCCATGACAACTATCCAACATCTATATTAATGATTCCTCAGGTTTGCCCGTTTATTTCTCCCAAGATTTCCATCATCTGCTCTAGATCCTACCACTCATCAACACACTAGAGGTGATTTACAGTGGCCACCTGCATGTCTTTGGGATCTGGGAGGAAATCAGAGCACCAGGAGGACCCTCATTAAGTCCAAGGAGGAACGTGCCAACTCCACACAGGTAGCACCCAGGACTGAAGCTGCTTCACTGGAACTGAGAAAAACATTCCTGCCAACCATTATGTCTCAATACAAGGTTTCAACCAAAACACAAGTTCATAAATTCATAAATTATAGGAATAGAATTAGGCCATTCAGCCCATCAAGTCTACTCTGCCTTTCAATCTTGGCTGACCTATCTTTTCCTGTCAACCCCATTCTCCTGCCTTCTCCCCATAACCCCTGATGTCCATACTAATCAAGAAATTGTCAATCACCATTTAAAAAATATCTATTGGCTTGGCCTCTCCTGCCCCCTGTGGCAATGAATTCCACAGATTCATCACCGTCTCACTAAAGACAAAATAACTTAAGACATAATTCCCCCAAAACATCACCCATTCCTTTCCAACCACAGATGCTACTCAACCATTGAATTCCTCCAGCAGATGGCATGTAGTTCCACCAACCACACCACTGTACTTTTCTGATTTCCTCACCCAATAAACCAAAGCTTAAATAGATTTATTTTCATAGTGAGTCATGTGGCGGCATGGTAAAGCGGTAACGTTGCTGCCTAACAGGATCAGAGACCTGGGTTCAATCCTGACTATAGCTGCTTGTCTGTACTGAGTTTGTACGTTCCACCCGTGACGTGCATGCATTTTCTCCAAGATCTTCGGTTTCCTCTTATGCACCAAAGACGTACAGGTTTGTAGGTTAATTCGCTTGGCATAATTGTAAATTGTCCCTAGTGTGGATAGTGTTTGTGTGCGGGGATCGCTGGTCGGTGTGGACTCGGTGGGCCAAAGGGCCTGTTTCTGTGCTGTATCTCTCAATTAAACTAAACTAAATACGAGAAAGATTGGGTACATCACCTTACACCTGCAAATTGGAGATCCCCATGAGAAGATGTATTTTATAGAGAGGTCTGAACTCTGCAAGTGAGGTGAAACTCAGCAGGAAAAACAAAAGCTTGTAGCAAGCTATTAAAGTAATTGGAGTAATTTAAGTAATTGGAACACGGATTAATTTCTCCATGTGTTGTAATTAGTGCAGGTGAACGGTAAAGCAGAATGTGAGGGACTTTTAAGCATTATCTGGATCTCCCTTCCTGATTACTGGTGCTCTTCATTGGTGATAATGATCAGAGTGTGGAGAGAGTCACTGCTTAGACAGGCTTAAACTTAAATACTTGCGGGAGGACATAGATGTAGAAACATCACCTTTTTCTCCAGAGATGCTGCCTGACCCGCTGAGTTACTCCAGCACTCTGTTTCTATCTGCAGTTTTTTTGTTTCTACAAGGACATCAAAAGCATAGGAACACCGCACGGGGCACATTGCCGTCCAAATCACGCACCATGTTGACTTGGAAATATATCACCTTTCCTTCACTGTGCTGGATCAAAATCCTGGAATTCCCTCGTTAACAGTGATATTGAGATGCCCAGTCTGGCAAGGAGTGGAGTGGTTAAAGAAGGCAGCACAATGTCGCCTTCTTTGGGGCATTTAAGGATGGACAATTAAATGTAGGCTCGGCATGTGAAGCCCACATCCCTTGAAAAATAAACAATCTCCATCAATTCCTGACTGCAGGAAGCATCTCTGGTCCTTTCCCACTCTCCTGACCATTAACACCGACAGATTTGCATGTTGCCCCACAACACCAATCCCCATTCATTGTTAAAGTCCATAGAAGATCTATGTTAAAACTGCTTCAGCCTGCATTGTGCAATGGTATCCAGGCCCAATTCATCATTGGCTGCAAATAAGTTCTCAGAAGTTTCAAGTGTTGGAATCACAAAAGCAAGTTCAAATCGATTGAAGAACTTGCACAAGATTAACCGCTCTGATTTCCAATTAAATATGTGGCTATGAGCAATCACGATTAATAATCAAACACGGTCACTGATTTACTAATTTGCTCACCACTGGGAGGTCGACAACATGAACCGCATTTACTATACTAAAGACATTGGAAATTGCTCAATTCTAAATAAAAATGCAACTGGGGTGAAATTGTACCGTGCAATATTAGCATGGACATAATTAAATTTTGAGCAACTTTTTTGATGTGCAAATTTGTTGGTGGAATTAACTCTTTGGGGGTGAATTTGGTCTTTGCAGTATCTGCTCTCTTTGTGCTACAAATGTCTTAGAGCACAAACCATCTCCAGTGTTATGCACACAAATTAGTGGGCTGAATGGTGTTGGACATTTGTCATAAGGACCAGGCAGATCAGTGATAAACAGATGTATAAGTTCATGAATAATGCTTTATCTAGACAGTACATAGATAGGAAAGGTTTTGAGGGATATGAGCCAAACACAGGCAGCTACCACAAATGTAGATGGGGCATCTTAGTCAGTATGGGCAAGTTGGGCTGAAGGGTCTTCCATGCCAACTCTATGACTAAGTCTTAATACTCAGTGCTTCAGGGTACAAATTCATCCACAGCCACTGTTAAGTTTAGTTTAGTGTAGTTTAGAGATGCAGTGTGGAAACAGTTCCCTTCAGCCCACTGAGTCTGAGGCAACCAATGGTCACCTGTACACTAGTTCTAACCTACACATGAGGGACAATTTACAGAAGACAATTAACCTCCAAGCCTGCACGTCTTTGGAATATGGGATGAAACTGGAGGACCTGGAGAAAACCCATGCAGTCGCCGGGAGGACGAACAACCTCCGTATATAAAGCACCCTTAGTCAGGATTTAACCCGGCTTTCTGATGATGTAAGGCAGCTATTTTACTGCAGGGAATTTCTGGGATTTAGTAGCCTCCAATAGAAGAAGTTTTTGTTCAGGAGTGAGGATTGCAAGGCTGGGTGCTGCAGAGGGAGGATAGGAGGTGGAGGATTTGTGGAAGGGTGGCACTGATTTTAGTTTAGTTTTAGTTTAGAGATGCAGTGTGGAATCAGGCCCTTTGGCCCACCGAGTCCGTGCCGACCAGCGATCCCCACACATTAACGCTACCCTACACACACTAGGGACAATTTACACTTGTACCAAGACAATTAACCTGCATATCTACACGTCTTTGGAGTGTGGGAGGAAACCGAAGATCTCAGAGAAAACCCACGTAGGTCACGGGGAGAATGTACAAACTCCATACAGACAGCACCCATAGTCGGGATCGAATCCGGATCTCCGGCGCCGCAAGCGCTGTATGGCAGCAACTCTACCACTGCGCCAACCGTGCCATAGTGATGATCATAGTGGGGTCAAGTGAAAGATGATTGGGATTGGGAGTGGGGAGTGGGGAGGGAGGGGAGGTTGGGATAATCAGTGTGACTGCAGATGCCTTGGAGAAAAGATTGGGAGATGGTGGTGGTCAGAGAGAAGATAGTGAAAAAGGTTGCTGAGGAAATGTTCAGGTGGAACAGCTAATGCACTGGAAGAGGTTAACGATCAGTAACAATGAAAACTTATAAAGGACTCTTGAGAGGAGGTGGTGGACACTTTAGTTCTATGGGAATGATCCAAGTTTAGATACTGCCCAAACTGGCTTCAACACTGTGGAAACCATCCTGAAAGAGTGTGATGGCTGTTTGTCTCTCCACGGATCTTTCCAATCTCCCACTGGAGTTACGAAGGGAAAAATCACACAGATTTTATTGAAACCTCTGCAAAAATGACTGAGTTCAGATAAAGGTGACACCATCATAACCAAACGGCATCCGAAGCTTGTAAAGCATCCTTTATTGCTTTCAAGGCTGAAATTAAACCTAGAATTCAAAATGATTTAAAAAATGCAAGAGTCTCCTTTATTGAATTGTTCTTCCTTTAGCTAAAAGGTGTTGGGGCAGAGAAGATCCAAGCAGCTTCAGAGCTTTAAGAAATTATTTTTTGCTTTCTAAATTTATTAGTAAAAAAAATGAATGTCACAGAAATGATTGAAATGAATCCCCAGTCCACAGTATGCTGTTGTTTTGGAGGAAGGGATTCTGGATTGCATGTCTACCCATTCATATTCATATAAATAAATCACAAAGAGACACATCAAAGCGTGAAAGCTGTAATATTTTATGGTTAGTCACCGTTGATCAGAAGCCTCGCTGCTCCACGAACAATGTCATTCCCCATAAAGTTATTTTAAATGATGTTCCAGGAAATACAATTGCACAGAATCTCACAGCACACCACTTGTTCCACTTGTGATTCTCTTTGATTCTAAGATTTTGATCATACGAGGCACAACTTCAATGTGTTACCTCCCTCATGTTCCTCTTTGATGCCAGATCTAAATTTTAACATGTAGGCCCAATCGATGATTGTGGTCTGTGAGAGAGACCATCACCAGGGTAATTATCAAAGACTATCATGGGGACCATGCCTGGAATTCCCATATTGTTTTTTTTAAATAAGTTATTGGAGTAGAATTAGGCCATTCGACCTATCAAGTTTACTCCATTTCTCGATTTCAAAGGAGAATGAGTTTTGGAAAATCTTGTTGAAGAAATTTCATAAACAAATGTTGGCAAATTGGATGAACAGAGAACTGTTTCAGTGTTTCAACAAAGACAAAGTTTCTGCAACACGACAACATTAGTTAGAAAGAAAGAGCCCGCCACTTACTGACAAAGTAGTCTCAATAATGAAATGTGACAAAGATCTATCACCATCATTTAAAAGAAAATCTTTCTTTGGAATGTAAGCAAGAGATTTATTGCTCTTTCCTAGTTTCCTTTGAAAAGTAGATGGCGAGGCACCTTCTCCATCCATTACCTTCTGCTGGTGAAGGTATAGGGAAGATTTTTCAAGAATTAGACCCAACGATAAATAGGGAATAAGTATATTTCCAAAAAAGAACACAAAGTGTCGCAGTCCTACAATCAAATGATCCATTTCCAAGTTAGAATAGTGTTTGACTAACAGAATAAACTGAACATGATGGGGTTCTAATGCAGCTGCTGTTCTTGCCCTTGGTGGTGGCGGGGGGCCCTGTTGGTCTAAACATGATGAGCAACCTCTGTCATGGTACACAAGATACAGAAAGGCCATGAACTGTTAGCGTGGCCAACGGCATACCAGTGAAGTGGGTTGTTTTGTGCTGGAAGAGTTTACCTCCATAAATGTTGCTGCAGCTCCAATTTTCCTGGCAACGTGTCCACATGAGTGTCAAGGCTGTTTTGTTTAAAGAAAGCTGTTTAAGGATGCATTACAATGATTGTTTAAAGAAAGGAAACCATTAAAATAAAATATCTTGAGATATATCATTGTGTTAATATTGGGGCTTTAGCTTTAAAAATATATGTTGGAAGAAAATGTTAAAGCCTTCTGAGCAGAGAAAGCATTGGGAGAATTAGGATTCAAATACAGACAAATATTTCTTTAATTTGTGTTTTGTTTTAATCTGGGCCAGCATTTATCATCTCTTTAATTGCCCTTGAGAAAGTCGCAGTGAACAGTACTAAGTATGAAACTATTGAATGTATAGAGAATATGTGAAGAATTTTTGCACAGTTAGCATTTTGTATATTTATTTTATTCTGAATAAAATTTAATATTCAAAAATGTTAAATCCCCCACTGTAGGGACAAGTACAATAGGCACATGATGCTACTCCCACCTGCAGTCCCCCCCCCCCCCCCCTTTCCTCTCAGTTTAAACACCATCTTAACAAAGGTATATTGCTAACTCTTCATTAGATTAAATACCAAAGTTCCCTACCCAGCAGCATTGAGATTACCTTCTTTGTAATGGTTGAAGAAAGTTCACTCACCACTACCCTCTCAATGGTAAGGAATGAGATGATAAATGCTGACCCAAGTCACAACAAAATTAGTTTAAAAAATATTTGGCTGTATTTGAGTTCTAATTCTTCCAATGCTTTAGCTCAGAATGCTTTCAGATATTCTTGCAAAACAGCTTTAAAGCTGAAACCCAATATTAACATAATCATACATCTTGAGTTATTTCATTTTGATATGAAATAGTTTTATTTGCCAATAAATTATTGTGGCAAAAGGGCGGTACAGTGGTAGAGCTGCTGCTTTCTAGTACCAGAGACCAGGTTCAATCCTGACCAGGGGTGCTCTCTGTTCAGAGTTTCTACGCACTCCATGTGACCGCATGGGGTTTCTCTGGGTGTTCTGCTTTCCTCCGACAGTCTAAAGACATACAGGTTTGTAGGTTAACAAATATGCTGGAGAAACTCAGCGGGTGAGGAAGCATCTACGGAGCGAAGGAAATAGGCAACGTTTCGGGTTGAAACCCTTCTTCAGACTTATGTGAGGGAGTGGGAAGAAGTGTCGTTGCGATAGCCATGGGAGTCAGTGGGCTTATAGTGGATGTCGGTCAGTAGTCTATCACCTGCGATGGAGATGGTGAGGTCAAGAAATGGTAGGGAAATGTCGGAAATGGTCCAGGTGTATTTGAGTGCCAGATGGAAGTTAGTGATGAAATGGATGAAGTCAGTGAGTTGTGTGTGGATGCTGGAGGTAGCACCAATGCAGTCGTCGATGTAGCAGAGGTAGAGTTCGGGGATAGGGCCCTGGTACGTCTCGAACAAGGATTGTTCGACTTACCCTACAAAGAGGCATGCATAGCTAGGGTCCATGTGCATGCCCATAGCTACGCCTTGTATTTGGAGGAAATGTGAGTAGTTAAACAAAAATTTATTAAGGGTAAGGACCAGCTGCGCTAGGCGGAGGAGAGTATCAGTAGATGGGGATTGGTTGGTTCTCCGGTCGAGGATGAAACGGAGGGCTTTGAGACCCTCCTGGTGGGGGATGGAGGTGTAGAGTTACTGGACATCCATGGTGAAGATGAGGGAATGGGGGCATAGAAAACGGAAGTCCTGGAGTTGACGAATAGCATGTGAGGTGTCTTGAACATAGGTAGGGAGGGATTTAACCAGCGGGGAGAGGATGGAGTCGAGGTATGTGGAAATAAGTTCGGTAGGACACGAACAGGCAGAATTTTAGGGAGAAGGTAAAATCGGGCCGTGCGGAGCTGGGGAACGATGAGGTTGGAGGCTTGGGAGGGCAGGGAGCCGGAGTTGATGAAGTCAGTGATGGTGCTGGAGATAGTGGCCTGGTGCTCGTCTGTGGGGTCATGGTCCAAGGATAAGTAGGAGGAGGTGTCTGAGAGTTGGCTCGTGGTCTCAGCCTTGTAGAGATCAGCGCGCCAGACTACTACGGCACCTCCCTTGTCGGCGGGTTTGATTACCCAGTCTGGGTTGTTGCAGAGTGAGTGGAGGGCTGTACTTCAGGGGGGGAGAGTTTAGAGTGAGACAGGGGAGTGGAGAAGTTGAGGCGGTTGATGTCCCGCCGGATGTTTAAAATAAAAAGGTCTAAAGCCGGTAGATGGCCATGAGGGGTGGTCCAAGAGGAGGGGGTCCGTTGGAGATGGGAAAAGGGGTCATCACTAATGGGGGGGGAGGTAAATTGAGGGGGCGCTGCTCTGGCGGCTGCCTTGTCAGTAGCGCGTCAGTTTTTTTCAACTTTTTCTTATTTTTAGTTTGTTTTAAAGTATGTATTTTGTGTTTCTCGGTGTGTTTTGTGTGGGGGGTGGTGTGGGGGTGAGGGGGAAACCGCTTCGGTCGCCTCCTCCGTGGAGAGGGGACTTTTTCCAGGTCGCCTCCCCGTGGCCTAACATCAAGGATCGGCGCGGCCTTTCCCGGAGGCGCACCCGGGGCTTCAGCGGCGGGCGCAGCGTGGACTCTCGATGTGGAGCGGGTGAGCCCTCGCTGGGGCTCGCTGGAGGGGAGCGCTCCGTTTCGCTGGCCCGGGGCAGCCGGCAGCCTGAAGTCGCGGTCTGCAGAGCTCCAGCTGGTGCGGCGTCTACAGCCCGGGATCCCTCGTGGGGGACCCGGGGGAAGAAGAAGCCACCACTGCCGGCCCACGGCCAACTTCTACCGCGGGGCCGGCATGGACTTACCATCACCGCTGGAGGGGAGCTTCGACCGCCGGCCCTGCAGTCTACGGTGCTTCTGGCTGCGGCGGGGACTTTAAATCTTCGACCGCCGGCCTGCGGCCTACAACAACTTAAAGCCGCGGTCTCCGGTGAGGAAGAGCCGATCCTGGACTGACTCTGGACTCTGGTCCTGTCCACGGGGGGGAAGTGGAGGAGGACTGGCCAAATGTTTGTGCCTTCCACCACAGTGATGAATGCTGTGGTGGATGTTTGTGTTACATTTTGTGTGTTCTTTATTATTGTATCGCTGCTGACAACCCAAGGGGCGGGGCGCTACTCTGTGAGCGACTCGCGGCGCGTTGCTCCCGTAAGTTTGTTTGTGGAGCCGCGTCAAAGAAGATTTTCTGTTGCGACAGACAATAAAGTTTTCTGAATCTGAATCTGAATCTGAAATTGGCTAATGTAAATTATCCCTGATGTATAGGATAGTGGGGGTGTTAGAGCCTGTTTCCACGCTGTATCGCTAAAAATATCTAAAAAGATGCATGAAATGGAGATCCACTTATCATGATGCACATTTCATCAAGAAAGACGATACAGCTATTTGTCAACAATAACATGTTTCCACATGGTCCCTCTTTGTATTTATGCATTTTATCGCTGTGAATATATGGCTGGAGAGATATCCTTGGTTGCTTCTGTTAAAATGTTGTTTGGTGTGAATTATGCAATCCTTGATTTAAGGAAACATCAATAGAGAAGAAAATCACTTTCCAGAGCAAGTACAGTTACATTTGCAACAACCTAGGGCATCTCATTAACAGCTTTCAATAACTCATCAGGATGCCTCAGAATGAATACTGGTCATTGAGTAGAAAATGTTTAAGGATGCATTGCAATGATGGTGATTATTGAAACGCTTCAAGGACAACGCTTCAAGGACAACATCAAGAACAGTCTGAAGAAATTCCAAATGAGCCAATTAAGAGGGGTAAAATTCTGGCACAATTAAAATCATTAAATATGGATATTGCTTTCCTACAAGAGACACATCTGAAACAACAAACTCAGATCAGATTAAGGGCAAATTGGATAGGTCAAACCTATTACTCCTCATTCACCTCTAAAGCAAGAGGCACGGCTATTATAATTGGGAAGGGTATACCTTTTAAATTAAAGAAATCTATATCTGATAAAGAGGGAAGATATGTTATAGTCACGGGAGAAATTTACAATACACCATTAACTATGATAAATATTTACGCGCCTAACTTTGATAACCCACAATTTTTTAGGAAAATAATAGATTTAATTGCAGAGCATAATTATCAAAATATAATAATGGGGGGAGATTTTAACTGTGTTATAGATCCATACTTAGATAAATCAATAAAGCTAGGGAAGCGTCTTGTTAAAACTAAGACCTGTGAATTTTTAAATACATATAAAAAAATAATAACATAGCTGATATTTGGAGAATAGCAAATCCAAGTGGTAGGGAATACTCATTTTATTCATCAGTTCACAAAACTTATTCGCGAATTGACTATTTTTTATTGGACACAAAATTAATCCCTTTTACGAATAAACCATCATATCATAATAGTATTATTTCTGATCATTCACCATTGACTTTTATACTTAAAATTGAGGGAATGCCGAGTATAAAACCTTTTTGGAGATTCAATGTACATATATTAAATAACCCGGAGGGTTATGAGTATATAAAAGAACAAATAAAACTTTTTTTCGAAATAAATGACACGCCGGGTATTTCTGCACCGCTATTATGGGAAACCTTCAAGGCATATATTCGCGGCATCATAATTTCTTACCAAAGTTTTCAAAATAAGGAAAATAAAAGAGAACTTCAGCGGATAGAACAGAAAATAAAACTACTAGAACTGGACAATGCAACTGACCCAACCACAAATAAACATAATAAGATAACTTTATTGAAATATAAAGTCAATAGAATACTATCGGCTAGAGTAATAAGATTATTCCAAATTACAAAACAAGCACACTTCGAATTTGGGGATAAGCCACATAAACTACTGGCGAGGCAACTGAAGCAAGGAGAAAAGGAAAAAACTATTACTAAAATTAAATCGGATAAGGGTGAGTTTTTAACACTGCCTAAGGATATTAACAAGAGGTTTGCCCAATTTTATCACACTTTATATACATCTAAAATAAATACAGATGTAAGTAAAATTACAAATGTTTTAGATAATTGCAAGCTCCCAAAATTGGATAGTTTAGAACAAGAGCAATTAGGAGCACGGATTACTAGTGAAGAAATAAAACAAATAATAAACTCACTGAAAAATGGGAAGGCCCCAGGACCAGACGGTTTTAGTAATGAATTTTATAAAAGATTTCAGGAGTCAATTATACCAAGATTATTCAATTTATACATGCAGGCTTATACCGAAAATAAACCACCAGAAACCCTAGCAGAAGCAACAATAACACTTATACCAAAAAAAGATAAAGATTTAGATGAACCGGGTTCTTATAGAGCTATTTCACTACTAAATACGGATCAGAAAATTTTAGCAAAGATTCTAGCTAGAAGGCTAAATAATTATATTAACATTTTAATAAATACGGATCAAACGGGATTTATACCCAAAAGACAATAACTTAATAATTTGAGAAGGATTTTCAATATAATGTACTCTCATAATGAGGACAATGAAGATATTTCAGTTGTCACGCTGGATGCAGAGAAGGCATTTGATCAAGTAGAATGGCAGTATTTATACAAGGTACTCCAAAAATTCAATATGGGAGAGAATTTTATTAGATGGGTTAAACTACTTTACGATAGACCTACGGCAAGAATGTTAACTAACAATACGCTATCTCCAAAATTTTACTTATCAAGGGGTAATAGGCAAGGGTGTGCCTTATCACCATTGCTATTTGCCCTTATGATAGAACCGTTGGCCGAAAGGATTAGAAATCACCCGAATATTCATGGATATAACACTAAGGATTCAAAGAATAAAATTTCACTATATGCTGATGATATTCTTTTATATATTACTAATACACAAACGAGTATACCCACCTTATTAACACTAATTGAGGAATTCGGCTCTTTTTCAGGATATAGAATAAATTGGAATAAAAGCGAAATTATGTCTTTAAAACCACAGGATTCGAGACACTTACTAAAATTCCCCTTCAAAATTGCAACAGAAAAATTCAAGTATCTGGGTATTCAAATTACGAGAAGACACAAATCATTATTTAGTGCCAATTTTATACCACTATTAAATAAACTGAATGATATGATTACATTTTGGAAAACACTTCCGCTCTCATTGATAGGTAGAATTAACGCTATAAAAATGACTTTCTTACCACAATTAATATATTTGTTTCAAGCGATCCCAATATATATTCCAAAATATTTTTTCAAAAAACTAGATTCCACTATCACTAATTTTATATGGGATTACAGAACACATAGAATTCAACGAAAGCATTTGAGCCAATCTAAAGAAGTTGGGGGTTTATCATTACCTAACTTTATGTATTACTACTGGGCAGTGCATATTAAGAACATAATGTACTGGCTGGATAGTTCCACTCAGCAGTTGGAGTGGATAAGAGTGGAGAAAGAGGAGTGTTATCCGCACGATATAGGAACGATCCTGCTCTCACCGATAAAATTGAATAGTATAATATATAAGAAGAACCCAATTCTTCACAATATAATAAGAATTTGGAAACAAATAAAAGTATCCTTGAAATTAAATAATTTATCAGTACAAACCCCACTATTGAACAACCCCGCATTCAAACCTTCTCTCGTCGACAACACATATCAACAATGGGATAGACTGGGGATTAGGAAAGTAGGGGATATGTATGAATTGGGTAAACTGTTATCATTTCAACAATTAAAATTTAAATTTAAATTGAAGGATAATCAATATTTTAAATATATACAGGTATGTGACTTTATGAAGAAATATATACATAGATTTCAAACTATATTTTTAGACCCTTTAGAAGAAGCAATGAATATTAAGGCTGATTCACAAAAATTAATATCATACTTTTATAATAATATATTATATAGAGAATCACCCTCAACAGAAGCACTAAGGGAAGATTGGGAACATGAGCTAATGATAAAGATCTCGAAGGATAGATGGGAAAAGTATTTGATGAATACACATAACTGTTCTATTAATACAAGACATAATTTAATTCAATTCAAATTATTACATAGACTATATTATTCAAAAACGAGGTTGAATACATTTTATCCAAACGTCTCTCCCAGATGCGATAAATGTTTGTTTCAAAACGCTAATTGAACGCATTCATTTGTAGGATGTACAAAGTTGAATAAATTTTGGAGTGATATATTTGATATATTTACAAAGCTCTTCAAGTCAAGAATAGAACCCAAAATGGAATGGATTATATTTGGAATAATAGGAGAAGATACCAATTTAAATAAAGACCAAAATGTTTTTTTTAATTATGGGTTAATAATTGGAAAGAAATTGATACTTAAATTTTGGAAAAATACAACCATACCACTGTTAAAATGTGGATTAGGAATATGATGGACATAGCACGCCTTGAAGAAATGAGACTCCGACTAATAGATAAATATGACCAATTCTTAAGGAGTTGGTCTCCTTTCATCGACTTTTTGGAATCATGTGATGCAGCGGTACCATAAGGATTGCTGATTTCAGTTCATGACGTGGATAGATCTACATCTCCGAATATAGATTTGAAAATTTCTCTTTTAAGGGGCCTTTTCTTCTATTTCTACTTTCCACCTTTTCTTTTTTATTTTAATTTTTAATTTAAATTTTTTATATCCACACTTCACATTTTTCTACTCTCTACCATCTATTTTTCCACTCTTTCCCCTTTCTATTGTTTTCTTTTTCTTGTCTTGCTTACTCATAACATAAAACTAGAGGTTGTACATAGAATGGATTACGGTATGACATAGTTGGCACCTAAAATTAGGTGCCACTGTATTGTTTTGTATTGTATTAACTTCTAATAAAATAAACAAAAAAAAAAAAGAAAAAAAAAAGAAATTCCACATCACATTAAGCAGCTGGGAGCACATTGCACTGGACAGGCACTGCTGGAGGAAATCCGTGCAGGAAGGAGCTGCAGTTCACAAAGTGGAATTACACTGTGTGTTGCAGAGACAAAGAGACAGCACCGTAAGGAGAGAGAGAAGAGGGCTCGACGACTACCAACCACCGCCAGTCTCCACTGCCCACGTTGCACCAAGGTGTGTGGATAGTGGATTGGCCTCTATAGACATCTGCAGACCCACAAGTAGGCGACCCTATGGAGAGGAAAGGACAGTCATACTCGTTTCGAGTGACCACCGATGATGATGATGATTATGTAAGAATTATTTAGTGCTTTGACAAACAAACAAACAAAATGATGATCAAAATATTTTTTTCATAAGCAGAAAAGCAGGCGTGAATTTAAATTCACTTCCCTCTACACTGGAAATATCCCAGTTTCTTCTTCCTTCTCTCTTGCTCATGTTTCTCTGAGATTAACATGCCTAGCAGTTAGATTAACACAGTAACTAATGAATCTTCTTTTTTTAATTCATTTGCCTCTTTGTGATCTTGTTAGATATGACAAACTGATGCATGTCCTGATAGTCACATCCCAAAACAATTCATCTTCAGGGTTGTAAGGTATACTTATCGATTCCAAAATGTTCCTATTAAAGGATTCATTCTTAACATTGGCTATCACATTGCCTATACTGTTGTAATGCCTCAAAAAAATGTTAGTATTTAGATTGTGTCTTTCACATCCTTAAGACATCCCAAAGCAGCACAGTAGGATCTAGGACATCCTTAGGCCAACTTTTGGATATCCCAAACCACTAGTAGAGTTGTTGCTTTACAGTGACCTGGGTTCAATTCTGACCTCCTATCAGTTTAGAGTTTGCAGGTTCTCCTAGTGACCACATAGGTGTTGCCCTGATATTCCAATTTTACTTCGGAGTCACGTGAGTGAATACGTGAAGAGCCCACTCAGCACGCATGCGCGGCATTGCGTTCAGCAGTGCAACAGCAGCCGCATCGGGAGTCAGGTGCTCCCGCTACAGATTGAAAGACGGACCGTCAGGTAAGTACCCTGAGGTCGGGTTTCTTTCACAGGAGAGCCTTCTGCTTTGTTTTACAGGCAGAGAACAAAGGCTCTTGAACAAACCTGTCCCCCGCTCGACTCCAACGGAGGAGCGTTCCATCTGGGGGGGGGCAGCAACAGGCGGTAGGACCGCTTACCCGGGCGCTCCGCCATCCCCGACACCGTGCCGAGACCAGTCCCGCTAGCGCCTGAGCAGCAGACTGGTTGTATAGCCACCAGGAAGAGCATCCGGCCGGTGGCTTCCGACTTGTCGGACGGGGACGTCTCTCCACCCGCACGGGGGAGAGACAGCTGCCTGAGCCGCATAGAGCGGCTCCTGGAGCAGGTGCTCCAGCGAGACGCGCTCCGTGAGGGGCGCTCTCGCAGGGGGAGTTCAGGCACTCCCTCCACAGTGCCTTGTGCACTGGCCATCGAAAATACCCGGCGCTCCGCCATCCCCGACACCGGGCCGATGCCAGTCCCGCTAGCGCCTGAGCAGCGGACTGGTTGTATAGCCACCAGGAAGAGCATCTGGCCGGTGGTTTCCGACTCGTCGGACGGGAACGTCTCACCACCCGTTCGGGGGAGAGACAGCCGCATGAGCCGCATGGAGCGGCTCCTGGAGCAGGTGCTCCAGCGAGACTCGCTGCCTGAGGGGCAGTCTCGCAGGGGGAGTTCAGGCACTCCCTCCACAGTGCCTTGTGCACTGGCCATCGCTTCCTCCTCACCCGAGGGCAGCTTTGGCGACCAGGACTGGGCTGGTCAGGAAGAGGGGACGCTGGCTGAAGAAGTCGGGAGTATGCAAGGGGTGCAGGACCAGGAAGAGCTGCTGGGTGTGGTGGACCGCTATGTGGCAGCCCCACGTGCAGGAAGGCAATTAGAGCCTAAACTAGCGGCCAGCATTAACCACCTCTCCAACAGGCCCCTACAGGAGGTGGTTAATGGGGCCTTAGAATTGTACACAGCTCCAAAAAAATTGTGAGTCCCTCAAAGTGCCGGCTGTCAACAGCCAAATCTGGGGGCACGTCGGGACAAATATTCGGAACCAGGAGCTGAAACTGCAGCGGATCCTCAGGCTCCTGACGTCAGCCATCACATAATTTGCTCGTTCTGTGGACAATACGAAGATAACCATAAACCAACTCTCGCGCTGTTGTGCAACACGCAGTTCGAGATAAATTAGCCTCCATAAAGAAATTATAAGACCTGCCCTAAATCCAAAATTCACGGGGTTGTGCAAAATCCCAGCCACTGAGCCAGACACACTGCTCTTTGGCAAAGACCTCACGAAAAAAGTAAAGGATATGGAAGAGGCCTCTAAAAAACTTTCGGTCTCATGAGGGCAGGCCCCGGGATGAGCAAACCCAAAACAACAATACCCAAGCGGCAGCACCCCATCGTGTCCACCAGTTGACATCTACCCTATGGGACTGGTGAAAGCTCGGGGACCGCATATCACCACCTGAAGTCTTTTTTAGACCAAGGCCCAGAGCGGACCCCATGGAAAATGCGCCACCCCAAACATCACCGCCACGTCAGAAAATGCGCAAGACTCGCTGGTCTGGGAAGAGACAGAAGAAACACCCATAACCATGGATGTAGGTGGGTCTGGTTCCTACCAGCATATAGAAAGTAGGGGCGCAATACTAACAGGGGGGAGATTACACCTGTTTAAGGAAAGGATACTTCATGGCAAGCATTGACCTCAAAGATGCTTACTATTCAGTACCCATTCACAAGGATCATCGCAGATACCTGAAAGTTACCTGGATGGGACAGCAATGGCAGTTTAAAGCATTATCCGATGGGTTAACATCAGCCCCAAGATTATTCACCAAGATACTAAAACCGGCCCTGGCAATATTAATAAGACAAAAACATTTGGTCATGGCATATCTTGATGATATCTTAATAGTAGGCAAGACCATGGAATTGGCATATCAGCTATGTCAGCTACCAAACAGTTGTTCAAAACCTTGGAATTTGTCTTACATCCAGATAAATCTAAGTTGAAGCCATCCACAACCATGGACTACTTGGGCTTCACAATTAACTCAGCCCACATGTCTGTAACTTTGCCAAAAGACAAAACAATTGAATTGGCACAATCATGCAACAATTTAATGGTCAACGAGCGACCAACTATTCGACAAGTAGCAAGAGTAATTGGGGAAATGATAGCAGCGTTTCCGGCTACACAATTTGGACCTTTGCACTATCAAAACTTACAAAGAGCAAAGGTACAGGCACTAAAACGACATGCAGGTCATTATGACTGGATCATGAAATTACCCACTGAAGCAATATCAGAGCTACAGTGGTGGGCAGAAAACGTTATGGCATAGTTTCAGCCCTATCATCATCATTAACCCTACTTTAGTTATCCAAACAGATGCCAGTGCTCAAGGCTGGGGAGCGACTAACTCCATATCCAGCACAGGTGGTAGACAGACTAACCTAGAGTCATCATTACTACTTACACTGGGCATTAACTATCTAGAGATGTTGGGTGCCTTTTATGGTTTAAAAGCATATGCATCCAATATGCATCACTTGCATGTACATTACAAATAGACAATACTACGGTGGTGGCTTACATTAACCATATGGGCGGCATAAAATCGATATCATGCAACAAATTGGTCAACACAATTTGGCAATGGTGTGTCGAAAGACATATTTGGCTATCAGCAACTTACCTGCCAGGTAAGCTAAATACAGTGGCAGACACCAGGTCACGCAAATTTAATGACAACACCGAATGGATGTTAAACCCCAAAGTGTTTGCAAAGATTATTAAACAAAATGGCACGCCAGATATCGACTTATTTGCATTAAGGCTAAATCACCAGGTACCTATGTATGTCGCTTGGGAACCAGACCCTGAGGCAGCAGCGGTAGATGCGTTCGCGCTGGATTGGGGAAATGTCTTCTTCTATGCATTTCCTCCCTTCTGCCTCACTACGCACAATACAAATGGACCTGCTTCAGGTATTTTGATAGTACCCGACTGGCCTACACAGCTATGGTTCCCATTACTCCACGACATCCCTCCGAACATCCACAAGAAAACAGTACTTGTCCAGCATCAAAAAGTGGGAGAAGTACTGCTTGGATACAGGGACCACCTACTCAACCGCTACAGTTACCAACGTACTGGAATTCCTGGCGAACCTTCACCATGATGAAGGACTCAGCTACAGTGCCATCAACACAGCTAGAGGTGCCCTGTCTGTCTATTTAAAACAAGCTCCAGGACAACAGGACATGGGGTCCCACCCGCTGGTGGTCAAACTAATGAAGGGTAATTACAACTCTAACCCCCCTAGACTAAGGTACACCCATATATGGGATGTCAGTGTGGTCCTGACATACCTCAGGGGATGGCCACCAGCCAGATCCCTCAACCTGGAACAATCTACGCTCAAAACACTCATGTTGATGGCACTTGTATCTTCACAGAGGGTCCAGTCACTACACCTATTGCGACTGGACAACATGATCACAGCTCCAGACCAGATCTCTTTCATTATCCAGGGACTGATCAAACAGAGCAGACCAGGAACTCCTAATCTAGTCGTGGAATTCCGGGCTTACCCGCCAGAACCACGGTTATGTGCCATGACCCACCTACTGTCCTACATAGACACAACCAAAAATATTCGAGGGAGTGAAAAAGCCTTATGGGTCAGTCATAAAAAACCTTATGGTCGGGTGACAAGCCAAACCATTTCGAGATGGCTCAAGCAGGTGCTAAAAGCTGCTGGGATAAACACTAACATGTACAAATCTCACTCCACCAGGGCAGCATCCACGTCGACGGCCAAAAGAATGGACGTGCCTATAGACCACATCCTGGCTACAGCAGGATGGTCGGGGGAAAGAACGTTCAGAACTTTTTATAATAAGCGTTGGCAAAACCTGCTTTATTTGCAGAAACATTTTTACAGACTGCAAATATTTAATTTAAGCCCAGGGGAGCAATTTAATTTCTTTGTTGTTATTGTTAAAAAATACCATTGTGTTTTTCTACAAACAGATTCATTGGTTGATTACGATAACACACTTCCTCCCTCAAGGACTTCGGCAGTGAGTGAAGTAATAACTGTTACACGGTTTGAAATCACAGAGCTTTAAAATCTTCACGTAGTCACTCACGTGACTCCGAAGTAAAATAGTAAGATTAAACGAGAGTTTACCAATTTGAAGTTTGATCTGTATTTTATGAGGAGTTACGATGAGGGATTACGTGCCCTCCGCTCCCACCCTCAATAATATGGGTCAAACTGATAACTGATGTCTCCTTTTCTTTACTATGTTTATTTCAATAACTGTGGCTATCTGTATTCCACACCGCTGCTTTGAAGTATGCCGCGCATGCGTGCTGAGCGGGCTCTTCACGTAATCCCTCATCGTAACTCCTCATAAAATACAGATCAAACTTCAAACTGGTAAGTTCTCGTTTAATCTTACTATTTCCACTCACATCCCAAAGACCCTTGGATAATTAGATTTATTGATCATTGTAAACTGCCCAAATATGAACTGTAGGTCGTTTGTAGAAAGAAAAAACAGGAAAGGTTTGAAAATAAGATAAAATGGGATCAGTGTAAAAAAGATACAAAGTGCTGGAGTAACTCAGCAGGTAAGGCAGGATACCTGGAGAACATGGATAGGTGACATTTTTGGTTGGGACCATTCTTCAGACTATGGAAGGAGTGACGGGAGGGTAGAAAGCTAGGATGGGGAGAATAAAGCGTAGTAGGAAATAGGTGAACACAGGTGAGAGGGAGGGTTTTGATAGATTTTAGGGCAAAGGCCAAAGGTGAAAAGACAGAAGGTATGAGGCAAAAGGTTTGAAGAGTTGTGAATTGTGAAGCCAGAGGAATGATTGCAGGGTGAAGGGGGAAGGGGACGGGGAAAAATAGGTGCGAGCCCAAGTGACGCACATGGGAAGAGGGTGAGAAAGGGGACTGAGGATTGTTGAAGTTCTCCTAAAAATCACAGGAAACTGGGTGCTTGACGGACAGCACATTCAGGCAGCTGAATAGCCTGTTTCCTTGCTGCATCCATTTATAATTCAATGATTAACTACTTTAATGCAATGGTAGACAAAAATGCTGGAGAAACTCAGCGGGTGAGGCAGCATCTATGGAGCGAAGGAATAGGTGACGTTTCGGGTCCATAGATGCTGCCTCACACGCTGAGTTTCTCCAACATTTTTGTCTACCTTCGATTTTTCCAGCATCTGCAGGTCTTTCTTAAATACTTTAAAGCAATAATGTGTTTTGCCAAGTATTTTCTGTTAAATAGGATAGGCAGCATCCAATTTGTAACTGACAGTAATGAGGTTATGGAGTCAGAGAGTTATACAGCATGACTAAAGTATGGAAACTATAGTCACAGACAAAACAGACCCTTTGGCCCAAACTGTCCATGCTGACCAAATGCCCCATCAAATCTAATCCCATTTTCTCGTGTTTGGCTCATATCCCTTTAAACCACTCATGTAGCTATCCAAGTGTCTTTTTAATCAGTTATAGCACCTGCATCGGCTATCTCCTCTGGCAGTTCACTCCATATATCCACCAGTGAAAAAGTTGCCCCTCGGGTTCCTATTAATTCTTGGCTCTCTCGCCTTAAATCTATGTCATCTGGTTCTTTGTTCCGTTACTCTGGGCATAAGATTGTGCATTCAACCCTATTTATTCCCTTCTTGATTTTACACACCTCTCTATAAGATCACCCCTCAGTCTCATGCACTCCAAGGAATAAAGTCCTAGACTGTCCAACTTCTCCCAAGGAACCCATGGACTTGAGTTATGGCAACATCCTCGTAAATCATCTCTGCACTTAGCTGAAGAACAAATGTTATGTTGGGCATGGTTTGCCATAAGGTCATATGGCCATAAATGATAGGAGCAGAATTAGGCCATTCGGTCCATCAAGTCTATTCCACCATTCAATCATAGCTGATTCATATCTTCCTCTTAACCCCATTCTCCTGCCTTCACCCCACAACTCCTGACATTGATACTAATCAAGAATCTATCTGCCTCTGCCTTAATAATATCCATTGACTTAGCCTCCACAGCCTTTTGCGGTAAATAGTTCCACGGATTCACCACCCTCTGACTAAAGAAATTCCTCCTCATCTCCTTCCTAAAGGAACATCCTTTAATTCTGAGGCTATGACCTCGAGTCCTGGACTCTCCCACTAATGGAAACATCTTCTCCACATCCACTCTATCCAAGCCATGGTCAACAGAAGTCTGCCAAATATATGCAAGTTGTTGTGGATCTTTAACTTTGTGCTGAAAGAAAGTATACAGTTATAGTTTATCTCCTTAAGCATGTTTGAGTTTGCAGCACCTGCTTAGAATTGTATGGAAATGCTCATCTTGATATTGTTCTTAAAGTTCTGTAGTGACACTTGACCCCACAACCTCCAGAAAGGCACACTGCATATTTCTCATTAGGATTCATGTCATTTAATCTTACTCTCCCGATGTTCAGTTATATTTCTACATTTTGCATTATCTATTCCATTTAATATTTTCCGTACTTCAGTCAGATCCTCTTTGATCCTCTGCTGCTTTTAAGGCTGAATAATCTTTCCTCAGTTCCTCTGGAATCAGTTTTCCAGCCACTCTCACACCCTTTACAACACAATGGTAAATAGCATTGCTGTCACTAATAGATGCTTTAATAATCTTTTTGTTCTACTCATCAAACAACTTTCTTTCATATCTCGACCAACATCCAGATATGTGAGGAAAACGCTGTGATCGCCACGCTTGTAGGAAGCATGCATAACAGATAAGACTGTAAAATGTGCACTACCTCTTTGCTGGTCTATCTGCGGCAAAAACAAGGGGGCAGATTATTATCTCAATGGGGTTAGGTTAGGTAAGGAGGAGGTACAGCGAGACCTGGGTGTCCTTGTACACCGGTCACTGAAAGTTGGTGTGCAGGTACAGCAGGCAGTGAAGAAAGCTAATGGAATGTTGGCCTTCATAACAAGAGGATTTCAGACAAGGAGTAAAGAGGTTCTTCTGCAGTTGTATAAGGTTCTGGCGAGACCACATCTGGAGTATTGTGTACAGTTTTGGTCTCCTAATGTGAGGAAGGACATCCTTGTGATTGAGGCAGTGCATCATAGGTTCACGAGATTGATCCCTGGGATGGCGGGACTGTCATATGAGGAAAGATTGAAAAGACTAGGCTAGCATTCACTGGAGTTTAGAAGGATGAGGGGATATCTTTTAGAAACATATAAAATTATAAAAGGACTGGACAAGCTAGATGCAGGAAAAATGTTCCCAATGTTGGGCGTGTCCAGAACCAGGGGCCACAGTCTTCGAATAAAGGAGAGGTCATTTAAGACTGAGGTGAGAAAAACTTTTTCACCCAGAGAGTTGTGAATTTATAGAATTCCCTGCCACAGAGGGCAGTGGAGGCCAAATCACTGGATGGATTTAAGAGAGAATTAGATAGAGATCTAGGGGCTAGTGGTGTCAAGGGATATGGGGAGAAGGCAGGCCCGGGTTATTGGTAGGGGACGATCAGCCATGATCACAATGAATGGCGGTGCTGGCTCGAAGGGCCGAATGGCCTCCTCCTGCACCTATTTTCTATGTTTCTATGTTTCTATGTTTCTATATTCCATTCCAGTTTGAATCCCAGTTTAGTTTAGAGATACAGTGCGGATACACGCAATTCAAGTCTGTGCTGACCAGCGATCACCCCAAACACTAACATTATCCTGCACGCTGGGGACAATTTACTTTTTTTTAACCAAAGCCAATTAACCTACAAACCTGTATGTCTTTGGAGTGTGGAGGAAACTGGAACACGTGGAGAAAAGTCAGGAGGTCACGGTGAGAACGTACAAACTCCGTATTTCATTACATCTGCCTGTTCATGGCTCAGTCCTATTGCTGAACAATGAAATAAGACCAACAGCAGCTTGCATTTTAATAACGCTTTTAAACATAATCAGAAATTCCAAGGACTTTCACTGGACTATTTCTGAAGCAAATTTCAATACAGAACCATTGTAAAAATTGCTTGAATAAAATAAAATGTAAGTAGTTTTGATATGGCGTATGCTTTAGGACATAAATACCTAGTATTGGGAGCCTGGGAGAAAATAATGCCTCTTTTGGTTTACAATGAATTGAGAGTGTACAGAGACAGATATACATATCTGTGACCATGAAGTTTATGTCTGAAGAAGGATCTCGACCAGAAACGTCACCTATTCCTTTTCTCTAGAGATGCTGTCTGACCCGCTGAGTTACTCCAGCTATTTGTGTCTATCTATGATCACACAGCTAAGTAACCAGTCTTGTTTTGACCCATAAGGTGAGGGTATTTACAGGCAGAGATTATCCTAGTCTGTTGGACAGAGAAGTCAGAGACCCAATGAAGGTGAACTAAACACTCCCTCCAGGTTATGCATGGATGCTAAAGGGACTGGAGAATAGGCTGAACGACCTGCCTGTGAAGGTGACAGATCACTGGCTCGTGTTTGTTCATAGAGAGGTTCACAGGAATATTTATTATAATAAATGGTCACATCTAAGTAAAGTGAATTAAAAAGCATTGAGGTATTATATGAATAATGTTCAATTTCTTGGAAAATGTGGTAATTTAGCACCACCGGTTCTGAATGTGCTGGATTAGTGGTGTTTTGTTGTATATCAGGGGCGGCAAGCTGGCCTAGCGGATGGGCTGCAGACTTCTACCACCAGAGTCCCGGGTTCGATCCTGACTACGGGTGCTGTCTGTACGGAGTTTGTACGTTCTCCCCGTGACCTACGTGGGTTTTCTCCAGGTGCTCCAGTTTCCTCCCACACTCCGACGACTAACAGGTTTGTAAGTTAATTGACTTTGGTAAAATTGCAAATTGTCCCGAGTGTGTGTAGGATAGTGTTAGTGTGCGGGGAACGTTGGTCAGCGTGGATTCGTTGGGCTAAAGGGCCTGTTTCAGTGCTGTATCTCTAAACTAAAGTAAATTAAACTAAATTCTGGATTGTCTCTATGCTCCTCAGACTAATATTACATCTCCCGCAAGCATCGGTTGCAGCCTTTGATTCATTAAGCCAACTACACCCAATTTTCTAGACCAGTTCCCATGCCATTGAAATGACTGTGGGCTTTCTTATCCCATTGATCTGACTTACCAACACACTCCACTCATCCCTGTAAAAGCTGTCAGTCGTGCCCAAGATACTTGTGGAAACAGAGATCTGCAGGTTCTCTTTCCCAGTTCTGTCAATGAGTTTTCAACTTGGAACATAAGCTCTATTTTTCTTTCTGTAGTGGCTGCCTGATTTGCTGAGTGTTTTCAGCATGTTTTATGTTTTTAGTTTAGATTTCCATCATCTGCAGTGTGTTTTATAATTGCAAATATGTTGTCAAACTGGAAAGGGTGGAGGGAAGATTAATGTGGATGGTGCCAGGACTTGAGGGCCTGAGCTATCAAGAGAGATTGAGTAGGTTAGGACCCTATTCCTAGAGTGCAGGAGTATGAGGGGGGATCTTAGAGAGGTGAATGAAATCATGAGAGAAATACATCAGGTACTATCGCAACATTTAAGAAACATTTGGGCAGGTACATGGATGGAACAGATTTAGAGAGATACTAGACTAAGTGGGACCCGTTGGGTCCCATATTCACATGATTTATCTAAAATCAATATACAGTGCAAACAGAAAGTTATCAAGTGCAGTTTCCTACCACTTCAAGCAGGGTGCAAGGCCACCAAAGTCAAGTGCGGTTTCCTTCCACTTGAAACAGGGTGCAGGGCCACCAAACACAAGTGCAGTTTCATGCCACTTCAAGCAGGGTGCGAGGCCACCAAATTCAAGTGCAGTTTCATGCCACTTCAAGCAGGGTGCAAGACCACCAAATTCAAATGCAGTTTCATACCATTTCATGCAGGGTGCAAGGCCACCACATTCAAATGCAGTTTTTTACCATGTCAAGCAGGGTGAAACCAACATAAAGCCACCATAAAACCACACGAAACACCACATAAACACCACACTCACAGTTCAGTTGATTCAGAGCTCAGACAGAGTCGTGACCTCTCCCTCCCCCATCTTGCAGAGACAGAGCCACACCCACACTTCCGGGTTTTATAATCCTCCCCCTCCCACCAGAAGGGGCATGGCCTTCATGGTGTGATTGACAGGAGGGACATTCTCAACATTTTTTAAACATCACTTTTATTTTTCAGTGATGGGAAGAATCCTCTGCACCTGATGAGCTGAGGGAGATTGAGTAAGATGGCCAAAAATCACAGCCGTAAGTGGTAGCGCTTTATCTAAAATCAATATACAGTGCAAACAGGAAGTTGTCAAGTACCAACCATTTGCTGTGCTTTAGTTCAAACCTCACACCACCAACCATTTGCTGTGTTTTAGTTCAAACCAACCATTTACTGTGCTTTAGTTCAAACCAACCACATTTTCATTTTCAAACCACATTAAGGGCACTCAAGTTCAGTAAAACCACACTCCCAGTTTAGTAGACATGTGTTCAGTGTTATTCACAGCTTAAACTGAGTGACGTGACCCTCTCGCTTCCCCCATCTTGCAGAGACTGACTGAGGCACTCAACATTTCCGGGTTTTATAGTCCCTCCAGAAGGGGCGTGGCCTTCAGGGGAGAGAATGTCAAAAAAATGTAAACACTAATAACTCTTTTATGTTTCATCGATGGGAAAAAATCCTCTTGTCCTGCACAGCGGAGCGGGACTCTGAGTAAGATGGCCAAAGATCACAGCCGTAAGTGGCAGTATTTTTTCTAAAATCAATATACAGAACACCAAAAAATGGTCAAGATCAAACTTTTAGTAATATAGATGGGCAAAACCCAAGCAGGTGGGACTATTGTAAATGGAACATGTTAGTCAGTGTGCGCAAATTCGGCAAAGGGCCTGCTTCCATGCTGTATGAATCCATGAATCTATGACTATGACTATGACTCTATAAAATAAAACAGGAAATCCAACACATATTAAGAAGGACAAGGTACCATTGGAGCTTAAGATTTGAACTGACTTAACCCACCTGTAAAATGACTTTCTCTTAACCTTCTCCTTATCACTGTGTTCTCCACCACCTTCATTTCAAGCCTGATCAGAATCTCCTCAGAATGATTCCAACACAAAGGAAATTTTTAATGAATGCTAAATGTAATAATCTTCCATCTAATTAATTATTCTTGGCTTTATTTGCAGCTTCATTCCATTTTATTTAACATCAGAGGTGGGCGAATTGAGTATTGCCAACTCAGCAAAAAAAAAATCTTTGCTGCTTTCTTCTGTTTAACCAGCATTCGATGTTAATAGCTTCAAAATGGAATAAAATCACCTTTTAGTTTAGGATTACATTGTTAGAGTGAGTATTATCAAATTTTACATTTGGTTCAATATTGATTGACATGTGAAATTACATATTTTCATGGCAAAATTCTTTAGTTATATTTAATACCCTAGATTTCGTAATCTTTCTCTAACCCAGGACATTTCAGCTTAATTTTATATATAAATTGACTTTTGTATGTAAATATGACACTTTGTTCATTTATTTATTGACCAAGAAAGATTTGCATGCGGCTGTGTGAACGTTTTTCTGAGATATATTTGTGTAGTGAAGTGAAAAGGCTTGACTAACAAAGCAAATTGGATTCTGATGACATAATCATCGCAAACTTGTTAGATTGGATTAGCAGCATCTGAAGAATATAAAGGACTTCAAACCTGTTACGCAAATGCTCTATCTCACATCTGACCACAAGCACACCTATTGCCACTTTTCACTGAAATCCTTTGATATGCATTTCATTGCATGAAGATGTCACCAAGCCTACGTTAATGGGCTGATCCCACTTCAGTGACTTGGTCCATCAAATGTCCTCCTGCACTGAGACTCCATCACATCAACCCGTTTCACTTTCGTGCACTGCCAATTATAAGGCACAAAAGTGCTGCAGTAACTCAGTGGGTCAGGCAGCATCCCTGGAGATTATGGATAGGTGATGTTTTGGGTCAGAACCCTTCTTCATACTGATTGGTGACGGTTCAGGTCAGGACACTTCAGACAGTTTACTGTTTTGTAATTGAGCATCTGCTGTTTCATGTTTCCACTGCCAACTATAGATCACTTAAAATCTCAAATAGTTCAAAATTGGAAAGTGGTGTCAGAATATTTCAAACAATGTGACGAGATTACCCAAATCACATACTATTGAACATTTCTTTCTTGGAAAAATGTCTACCCACAAAAATGAATGATTTATAAATACGAATACAATGATGTCAATTTTTATTTGCAGGAGTTTTCTTAATTTCAACTTTGTTGTGTAAAATTCACTCATAAGTTTTACAAAATAAGTCCGTTTTGCTTTTAGTCACATTCCACCATGCAAATATATCCCAGGAAACAATTCACACAGTTGCATGAAAATCACTCTTGGTCAATAAGCCCATGAACCTATATGTTATATTTGTATCCGGAAAGTCAATTTATATTTGAAATCAAGAAACAAGGAGCTGCTGATGCTGGGTTACAAAAAGAGAGACAAAGTGCTGGATTTGGGTTTTAATTGTAACTGGAAGAAGGAAATGGACTCGGGAAAACCACAACATGAGAAATGTAAGTACGTGGCACAGGACAACCTGATATCGGATGTTATTCCCAATTGTTCTGATAGGTAAAGGGGTAGGTAGAGATTTTATAAAGTAGTTACAGAGCAGAACATCAACGTTCTCCAAAGATGTTGCTGAACCCATTGAGTTACTCCAGCACTCTCCCTCTCCCTCTCCCTCTCCCTCTCCCTCTCCCTCTCCCTCTCCCTCTCCCTCTCCCTCTCCCTCTCCCTCTCCCTCTCCCTCTCCCTCTCCCTCTCCCTCTCCCTCTCCCTCTCCCTCTCCCTCTCCCTCCGCCTCTCTCTCTCTGTCTCTCTCTCTATCCATCTCCCTCTTTTGCTCTTTCTAGCCCTATGGATTGAAAGCTAGTATAATCAAATATAAAGGGCAACGCTTCAGTTCAGAAGAATAGAAATTCAATTAACATTTATTATTAAACACAATGATTGTCCAATTAACCTATATGCTAATATCCTCTAAACATGCTAAAATGGAAAAACACAATAATTAAGTAAACGGAATTCTTTGAGATGTCTGTAAGGTTTGAAATGTTTTTTTGATAGTTTTAAGTGAAGAAACGTGCAAATTTTGCAACACCATGCATCTTTGTCCAAAGTATATAGGAAAAATTATTTTGCCACTAATTATTGCCTTGAATAATATATTTGCGTGCTTTTAATTGTGGAATAATAATTTTTTTTCAAAGGTTGCTGGGAATATTTATCTGCCCATAGGTCTCTCTTAATCTTCTCTCTTTCTCTCTCATTCTCCCTTTCTT